>NC_137454.1:48479717-48497217 GCF_964235325.1 Thermobia domestica | reverse complement strand
CTAATAATAATAATCCCTCCATGCTGGACTAGTGACTAGCGCGTATGGCTTTGGTGCACATTGTGAGAGCACAAAAGTAATTTCACTATCCTTCACTTCCGTCACCTTTAACCTAAAGGGCATAACCGTAATTGCAAAATTCTCAAAATATTTTCCGTCATTTTGTCAAAATAACTTTCGAGTTGCTCATTAATATATGTCACTTTTTGGAGAATACACAATATATTGCGAAGCCGGAATGTTTTTCAGTTTATCACAGATCTGAACTATGAACTTTTCATTGTACTCAAATAGAAGAAATTAGAATTCCTCGAATCGCTCTGCTAGTAATGTTCCTCTTTAATCTTCCCTCCATTATTACTAGATGCGTTACTTGATGTACTAAAATGTTTCAGTATTTTAAGTAAAGACTACTTATATTAGAATCTTTACGGACCATCCTACTCTTGTCCCCTTCGAAAGAAAATTTTATCAGTTATATTTTTAATGTTTTGAACATTATCCTATTTTACTTTACTTAGGGGGGGGGGGAGGTACGATGCTTCGGTGTTAGAGCGCTTACCTCTGGTGTGTGGCGCTACCTGCTTCGATCATCGGTAAAATAAGTTTGTGGTGGACAACATCGTGTCTGGATTTTCTCGGAGCACTTCCGTTTCCTATACTTTCTCATTCCACCAATTTTTCCTTCATCATTGATTTGCTTTAACCATAGTCTCTTTCAGTCTGAAGGACATAATCATGGGATATTCAACTGAAATGTTTTATTTAGTTTTTACTTAAATTTTAGAAATGATATTAAAGTTCCTTTTATTTTTCTGTTAGTATTAATAGAAGAAACTATTTAAGAAATTTTAGAATATAAAGGTGTTTTTAATAATACGTCTATGTAATTACGATTTGTAATTACCTTTTTTAAGATCACAGTCGGGCTTATAAGATTGTAGTGATATTACTACGACCATCTGTCGGTTACTCCACACGCGAACTCTTGAATGAAAGTGACTTTTTGACCTGTTTTTGCAGTAGCCAGCTAGAGCGATTACTTTGGCCAAGTTCGTTACTAGTCAGTCCGTTAACATCGTCACGGTTAACGGTGACTTTAACGATGTCTATCCATATGGCATGATCCCCTTTATTGTCTTTACCAGAGTTCATTGAATTGGATAATCTATTGACATTAAATGTATACATATTTGAGATCAACTATAGTGTGTGATCAATGGCGCTGGGTTTAGTTAATGACAAGGCGATGTGGGATATGGGATATCACTCAGGCTTAGCGGGATGTCCGGGGATCCTCTCCCGGAAATTTTTGAAAACTAATCCTGAAAATCCAATTTTAGCCATTTTTAATTGAAAATTAAGCTTGTTTTCCTTTATATATATATATATATATATATATATATATATATATATATTTCACAATACAAAATATCTGTACGTATTCTTGAATGAGAGAATGGTGGCGTAACCAGGAAGGCTCTAGGATTCTAAAGTTCTAATCTCTGATAGCCATTCTGAACGCCGACAATTTGTAGTGTAAGAAATGTGAAAAATCCTCAGCGTCACAATGCCGGATTTTTACTTGAAAACAAACTACTCGCTTTATAAAAATATCGGGCTCTAGTATCATTTCAGAAATGTGGCGATTTATTGTTTCTATGTTTTTTTTCTTTCTTGTTTCGTGTACTCTTCTCTTATTTTTCTTTTGTGTCGAGCTACGCACACATTCAAAAATTTGGTCTAGCCTTGGAGTCGTCGCTTCTATGTGCAATACACAATTCATCGTATTATTATTTTTATTTTATTTTATTTTTTTATTTTATTTTATTTTTTGACATTTTCAATCTAACACGATATCAGGGACACACCCAAGGACCAGTTCGAGAAACTGTTTTGGCTATTACGTAGGGTTTTTTTAAGCTAATTGTACTTCGTTCGTCTTTTACCAAATGTCATTTGGTTAACGCCCCATAATCTTTTAGGCGAAAGGAGATCCACCAACTTAACTGAATTAATACTAAAATTAAGTGCTCTACGGTAAGCCTGACATATGAAGGGACACGTAATACGCCAGTTCCGGTAAAGTTGTTTTCGATGAATAGATAACCATAAAACTCTTGATATAATGAAATTTGTTTTATTTACAATTATTTTCTTTATTACAGGAAAAGGCTCAAGCACTGCAAGAAAAGATGTCCAGTACATCAGTAGAAAGTAGTCCCGTAGTTGTTTCTCACGGTCTCCTAACACCACCTCCGAGTCATGAGAAATCCGTAGGTAGGATGAATTCCGTTGCAGCCAATAGGAGAGTATGATAAAGTATCATTCCACTTGTGTGCTGTGTTGTATAGAATTCTTGATTTGTTCTTTTTCGAAAACAATTGTTTCTGACTACTGATACTTTTTAAAGTTTTTTTTTTCTTAAAAAAAAAAAGCATTGAATAAATTGTGCAGTGTATTTCGAGAGCGTAATGAACTATTGGCTTCATATCGATACACAAATAAAGATAATGTACAAAAAGCGCTCGCGTACGAAAGAGAGTGACTTTAAAGACTGTCGGTTTTCTCATATTTTCATATATATATATATTTTTTTTTCCTGGTCGCGAGTTAGTAACCCTATTTACACGTCTTTCAATAGAATCATATCTAAATGTGTATAAATATATATGCTAATGTTAAAACCGTTTTCTGTGATGAGTTGACTGTAATAAAATGACTATTGGCTATTTATTGGTCAGTTATAACGGGAAGATAATTTTAGTGCAGATCTTCCAAAGATTTCACATTTATAGCACACTATTATTTTTTTACTTTTTAAAAAGGAAATAGTATATGAAAAATGTATATGAATGTGTGTTTGTATGTGTATGAATGCATACGTTGTTTGCTTGCATACATTTTGAATGATACGTTCTTGTTATTTATGTAAATGTATATGAAAAGATTGTATTTTCTGTAGCGATGTGTTTCGATTCTAGATCCTTATCTTTATTATAATATTATAAATATCTATATATATATGTGTGTGTTTCTATAAGAAGTATTCAGACTGATGTTCTTTTTTTTTTTATTTGAGTATGCTGATGATATGTGAATGTTTTGGTGAAGTTAAACTTGTGTGAATGGCTCGTTTTAAAGAATGGATAGTATTTCAATAGCTCTTCTGTTTTTTGCTACCGAAAGAGCTTTTCAGAATGCAGCTGGTATGGCAAACTGACAGCTGTGGTTTCAAAGCGCTTTGAATATTCTAGTCTTCTTTGTCTTACTCATTGATTTTACTGCCGATAAGCTTCGTTACCACTTTCGTTTTTCTCTATTGCAAACACATCGCATTTTTAAAGTTAATTAAAACAATCATGTTCTATGATTCTTTGGTTGTTGGTAATGCACTTCTGCGACTTTTTAGCTTAAATTCTAGGAAGTTTATACGGTGTATTGGGCGTACAGTAAATTTTTTTCTACTTTAAAGAAACAAAAAGGTAATAAACATATTAAAGTACTTATTCCCTTCCGTGCATTGGGAATGTATTCAGTACTTGGGTGTATATTCAATGAATCTGGATACATTATTCAGTTAGAAGCGCCAGGTGAATTTCGAATGTATTTAATCTGCTGACATACAGTCATACACTCAACAATAGTGCACAACTAAACCGTCACTTCAGTTTTTTTTTTTTTTTTCTGTTTTCAAATAAATACTCAATATGGCGTTTGGCCGATACTCTGTAAATTTTAACTTCCTATCACAACTAGTGAAGACTTAAAATACAACATTACATAACTTTGTGCAGAGAATGGGTATTATGTTGAGAATTTTCAAAACTTGTTGTGCTTAATCCAATATACTGTTTTAGCTAACCTGAGTAGTTTATCTCTGCGGGTCTAATAATGATGCTGGTACTCACATGAGGTGCTGGTTATTGTATGAAGATTTTCAGTAGAATAATTTTTATTTTGTACGCTAGTATGTCATATAAGAACTTCAGAAAAAAAAAAAAAAAATAACCGTGTTTGCATGAAATACATGAGTTCTGTGATAGGTCGATATCCTTTGGTCTGATATCAGAGTGAATTGTGCCCCGCAAAGGAACGAAAGATCAGTTTTGAAGGGTGTAATATTGCTTACAAGTTATAGCATATTGTTTGTAAAAACACACCACACAGTAACTTCACATAAATTCGGCTTCCTAGATCTTACACATTTCAGTAGGATCTTAAGTTTCTATGTGATTGTAAGGCACATGAAGTATTGTATTCTAGCTGCTTCTAACTTATAATCGCACGTTTCATCAATTTGTGCTTTAAAGAGGATTGATGTATGAGAAAGGCATGTTTCAAGTGTTACATTTTAGAGGGGGGGGGGGGGTATAAATTTTGCTGTTTTAAATGTCAAACCAAGGAATACCTGGCTACTAATCGAACTATACACTTTATGCTTACTAGAGGTGAGATTTTTATCATATCGATATTAGATTAATTTTTGTTTTGTTCAATGTATTTAATATTAAAAGTCGCAGGTGTGCATTACTCATATTGTGCCTTGTCTGTGACTCAGGTATATCTTAATGTGAGTTATCATTTAGACTAGATCATTGCAATTTATACTGCGCATTCCATACTTGAAGCGTTATGAGAGTTCATTCCAGAGCACTATATGTATCTTAGGTATGAATTCTCGTTACATATTACTGGCTTAGTGGTTAACAGGGATCTTAGCAACGTGGCATCTGTTGGCCTTAAGTCGTAATGTAAGGAAACTAAACTCCTCTACAGCAGAAAATCGAGTTATTGTTTTAAATTTTTATCGTGTATTAAATGTCCATATTATAAGGAAATTGAATTAGGAAACCTTCAGCAAGAATCACAGGTATGGAATTTGAGAAAACCATCCAATAATATTGTCAATTTTTACAAAGTATAAAAATACCGTTTTAATTATAGTGAAAATGAATGGAAATTATGTTCTAGTTATCAAAAAAATGTTACGTTACATCATAACTGTACAGCAAGCAAGGGTGATTGTAATTATTGGTTAGTTTTAAGTTCAATGAAGATAAGGAGCGTTGAAAATTAATTTTTAGTGTTCATGTTATTTTCTTCCATCATGTATTTACAAATACAAGATTCAATCAGATCTCAGTTTGTACAATTGTCTGTAATGTGTGATTAGTATTCCAATTCTGTCAGTGAAGTTTGTTGGATTACATTAATGTAATGCCTTGCTCAGAAAAGTTAATAACACATCGTTACTAGACAATCGAACGTATTTGACTGTTTGACCAAGATGACCTCTGTAGATTTGTAATAATTCTCAAACACAAAAGACAAATTAAAATATTTGTTTTTTCCAAGATGTTTAGCATTCGCCGGAAAAATTTTACTCTACACTCAAAACACTATCACTTCCCCAGCTCATCTGTTCTATTTCATCATGAAACAATATTTTGTAACATTTTTAAGTTTAGTTGGTAGTTTGTCAACGAGCGAACATATCATTGAGTTGGATTATACGTGTATAAAGTAATGCGGAT
Source organism: Thermobia domestica (assembly GCF_964235325.1). Lineage (NCBI taxonomy): Eukaryota > Metazoa > Arthropoda > Insecta > Zygentoma > Lepismatidae > Thermobia > Thermobia domestica. The sequence goes on along the minus strand of NC_137454.1, from coordinate 48,491,680 downwards.
AGTGCTATAGGTATGCATGTAGTGCGAATAAATACTAAACCAATATATTTGTATCTCATTGTCAGTTTTAGTATGTACCCTAATTTAGTAAATTTCACCGTAGTATCAAAATTTCTAATAGAGCTTTGTAAGAATACTAACACGATTTTTAGTTCAAACTAGTGCCGCGAAGTTCCAAATAAATATCTACGTATAAAAAGGTGTGGGAGTTTTCACTCAAAATTGTCTGATAATACTTCTGCATATTACTCATAATTATTTAGGAATGAACTGGTATTAATTCATAATATTTATAAAGGTACTATTTTGTTTATTGCGTCCAATATATAATGTAGTATTAACTGTATTGTTTGTGTTCTGTCATCTTCCTCAGCAGCTCTGGGCAGCTGACGTGCAGTGTTACCTTAGAATTTTTCTTGCACTATTTTGTGGGCACAGTTAACAATGATAAGGTCAAAAAAATTTCATATGATAAAGTAACTTCTTTGCACTAGAATTCTCTTTTTCCGACGTTCTTATTTCTGTAAAGTTATACAAAGGATTTTTATGAAGACTTCTAATTTTGGATTAGTTCGTAGAAATCTTGCTTATTTCTAATGGGCATTTTGTGAAGATGCTGTTAATCTTAAATTTACGAAGTTTCATTACCATATTCTTGTGCAAAAAGAATTAACATTACCATATTAACATTTTTCTATCTCTTCATTGTTTACCACGCACACAATATAGTGCAAGGTAAAATTTTAAGAAGTTAGGTGACTTTGCACGTCAGTTGCCCAGACCTGCTGAGGAAGGTGTCAGGGATCACCGAAAAGTAGTTAATAATGAAAATTAAATATTGGATGCAGTAAATAGAGTACGTTTACGAAAAGACACGATGGGCTATAAGTCACTTGAAAACAGACATTTAAAATTATTTATCAACTTCGAAACTGAAATTCTGACAAGTTGAATCATAACATTAAGTTAACTTACTTATATCGTATGTTCAAATTGCCCTTTTCTATTTTCAGTTAAAAAATTACATCTTTCAAACACAGAAAAATATATTACATTGCAAATATTGTTGGATGTTTCATTATTTATCAAACAGAAAAGTCCATTCCGGTGAATGCACTGGCCATTCGTTAAAATTGTCATTTAAGAAGTCTTACAATGTTGGAAACTTAATTACAAATGTAACAGTTTAAATTCTTTACAAAATTACTTTTTACAACTTGTGTTATTCACTAACCACGCCATAATTCATGGTTTTTCAATCAGCTGCTGCTACCCTACTCAAGTGAGAACCGAATTTTACTGCTAGTATCAAGCGATTGATAGCTTACGCTTTATAATGGAAAAGTTTTATAAAATAACGTTTTACGGTACACTACTTTTAAGTTTCACTTCACTTACTGTTCGTCAAACAGGTGTTTTTCTTTCTTTTTCTTTTTTTTTTTTAACCATTTTATAAAATTAGAAGTAACTTTAGAGATATTATCGCAAGTACTTCACTATCACTGGAAGATCACGTTCAAATTGAAATTTTACTGTGCATACAATCTCTTGCCAACATACCTATGTGTGTTCGTAATATTGTCCACTTCATACGTCAAATAATGGCAATATTCTTCCGCTTTTTGTTGTTTCTACTATATCTTCACGTTGCTCAGGATACAATTTCTTGTTAGTGCCCTAAGAAGTTTTTATTGTTACTTTTATTCTCAAATATTTCATTACTGATTTCATGTTTTACACACTTATAGTAAAAGAAATGGAGATTTAACTTGTGTGCATTATTCGTTTTTCTTCGCTTGTTTTGCTGCTGAAATCTTTATTCAGCTGCGAAATTTATAAGAAAAATTGTTGATTTAAGGATGATCGACTACTGATCGTGAAAAATCATTGAATATTTCTTCTAGAAAATTGCAGTCTACGAATGCATACTAGAAGTAATAAAAACGACACGCTTGAAATATGCATATGAATAGGATCAAATGTAACTGAAAATATAAAGTATTATAAAACAGTACGGTAAAAATTAGCAATATTTGAGATAACTGAAAAAATAATTAATCTTTTTGTGAGTTACTTGTTCTATTTTGGTCCCCAATATTTCGCTTTTATATACTCCTGAAAAATTGTTTAGGGACGAAATTTCTGAGAAAAAAATCTAAAATTTTCCTCTTTTGTTACATTTCAGTTTTATTTTTCTTTATGGTGGTAACAATTCAGCCGTAATCCTGAACTTGTGAATATTAAAATATTTGATAAGAGCAAACTATGTAAGAGCCGTTAAGTGGTTCATGGGTTATTATTATTATTATTATTATTTTACACTATTTGCTTTAATCAATATCTTAATATTTACAACTTTAGGACTACGAGTTGTCTTATTTACCGGTGGTGTGAAGAAAAATGTAACAAGAATAAGTCGATGATATTTTTTTTTTTTTTTTTTTTTTCGTAGGAGTTTTGTCCGTGAACAAAGCTTTTAACAGTAGAACTATCTGATGATAGGCGACCACCATCCTTAAAAATCGAATAAAGGTCTGGTTTAGCTTTCTCACTTTTGATCGTAATTATAGGATCGAACATACATTAGAATCTGACTTCGCTAGTTTGTAAGCAATCTATCTATCTATCTATCTATCTATCTATCTATCTATATATATATATATATATAGGGTGTAAAGAAAGATTGTTTACAACGCTTGGGAGGTGATTCTACAGATGAAAACAAGTAAAAATGTCTATCTAACACAATGTCCATCTGGGCCTCCTAACCGAGTTACGGACATCCAAAAGGGTGGGAAAATGAAATTTGAAGCCTAATTCTGGCAAAACGACAAGAGATAGAATGGCGGTGTTAGGCGGCCCACACACTCTCAACATGGATTATCCAAAGATACTAAGATTAGATGTGTACAAGGCGAGCGCAAGGGATTCCCCAAAGGATGCGAAGCATGCCGCGGACGTTATGGGGGCAAAGTGAGGCATCCTTTGGGGAATCCCTTGCGCTCGCCTTGTACACATCTAATCTTAGTATCTGTGCATAGTCCATATTGAGAGTCTGTGTGGGCCACCTAACACCGCCCTTCTATCTCTTGTCGTTTTTCCAGAATTAGCCTTCACAGTTCATCTTCCCACCCTTTTGGACGTCCGTAACTCGGTTAGGAGGCCGAGATGGACATTGTGTTAGACATTTTTACTTGTTTTCATCTGTAGAATCACCTCCCAAGCGTTGTAAACAACCTTTCTTTATACCCTGTATATAATATGTACAGGGTTTGTATGATAAGTAATGAGACCAGGTCTGGAAACATTGTTTTATTGATCTGATCTGTACAGGGACTTAAAAGCTTTCGAAGTACTCTCCTCTTGCGTCGATGCACTTCTGCAATCGATGTTTCCACGCTGCAAACGCCCCCGGGAAGTCAGCAGCCGGCATGTCCTTTAGAAATGTGGTCACGGCTGCTTGGATGGCTGTGACGTCTGCAAAACGGGTTCCTTTCAAGCGTGGCTTCAGCTTCGGGAAGAGGAAGAAGTCGGCCGGGCTCACATCTGGGCTGTAGGGTGGTTGTGGAAGGACTTCCACCCCAATCCGGGTCAAAAAGGAGGTCACTAAGAAGGCGGTGTGGGCAGGGCCATTGTCGTGATGCAACTTCCACCGGCTAGCGATCGCCGGTCTTTTCCGCTTGACGCTCCTGTGCAGTCTCTCAAGGACTTGTTTGTAGAAGGCGGCGTTGACGGCTTGTCCTTGGGGTACAAACTCCTTGTGGACCACCCCCACATTGTCAAAAAAAAACAATCAACATTGTTTTCACCTTTGACTTCGACATTCTGGCCTTCTTGGGGCGCGGGGACGCAGGAGTGTGCCACTCCGCGCTTTGACGTTTCGTTTCAGGGTCGTACTGGAACACCCACGACTCGTCACCTGTTATGACGTCATCTTCAAAGTTAGGGTCACTGTTCATGAGGTTCAACAGTTCCTGACAACAATCAACACGTCGTTGCTTTTGTTCGTCAGTCAACACTCGCGGCACCAGTTTCGCACAGATTTTTCTCATTCCCAATTGTTCCGTCACAATCTTGTGCACTGTTGTGTGGTTCATATCGAGTTCATCAGCAATCAATCTCAACGATAATCGACGGTCTGAGTTCAGGAGATCCCTCACTTTTGCCACAGTTTCGTCCGTAGTCACTGTTGTCGGGCGTCCAGCCCTCTCCAGATCCTCAACGCTTTCCCGGCCGTTCCGGAACGCACTGTGCCAACGAAACACCTGGGCTTTGGATAGGGCTTCCTCTTTGTAGGCCTCCGTGATGAGAGAAAGCGTCTGAGTAGCCGTTTTCCCCAGGCGAACGCAAAATTTGATCGCATAACGCTGTTCGATGGAACCCTCCATGTTTGTTGATTTTCCGCCGTGACAAGAATGTTCACAAGGGCTTTGTCCAAGGCTTGTCCGCGCTCCACTAAGGCTCGGAGCCAACTGACGCGCGGTGCGTTGCTTTGCTCGGACCCCCCCCTACATCCTCCATCACCGACAAACCCGCTCCAGCGACACGCGCGCCGCGGCGCGGCGAGTCTCATTACTTATCATACAGACCTTGTATAATATATATATATAATATACTGGTGCATTCGTCAATAATGGAATTACACGGAACAATATAATAAACGGTTACCTTTCAGAATGCAAGTTCTCTTTTTGTTGCCATATTTTAAAATCAATCGAGCTTTATCATTGGGTGAAAGCATCATATGAAGGGCTAAAGTACTTGTAAAAATGTACAAGGTACCAAGCTCGCTAATTTAAAAATTCATATACACGAGTGGATTTGGTACAGATATACGAAGAACGTACTATAGACTGACGTAACCTGTCTGTAGAATGATATTCTCTTACAAGTATGTCAGGCTTCCCTTTAAGCCTTTCACCTATTAAAGCATAATTTCATCTGAAACGTGGTGTAGTTAAAACTTGCACTTCTGATTGGTGTCTAATCTTTTCAATTAGTTTCTTATACTTTCTATGAATTGATGCAGTTTTAATCATTGAAGCATATATATATAATATAGGGAGTTTTTTTTTTTTTTTTTGTTTATTAATAATCTCAGTTTAAACTTAGACTATATCATAATAACATGCCAAGAGACTTTTTCTAAACATCTAAATTAAATTTGTACTACAATTTGGCGGTTATTATTCATGGTCGAATCGAATTCATAGGAACAAGCTGGTGTCCAAGTATCATAGTTTTAGTTCAGTAGCTGGCAGAAAATTATTTTACGTTGATTTGTTGTCTAAATTTGGATTCAGTGGGACTTATGTCATATATAATCGTTACAGTAAATTATAGGTACAATGGTTTAGCTGTCTGGCGAAGAAATAAAAATTTTATAAATAATGGCATGTTCTGTATAATGACTTCAGAAAGTGGAAAATAGCTTTATTGAAGAGTGTTTCTACCACTCAGCTTAATGGTGCTTCCAGGATAATTCTCGAATGAAACTTGGCATATACCTTTCTCCAACCAAATAACCAAGAATTGTTATTTGGGGTTGAATCAGTCGACAATAAGAGGGTAATATCTACCTCATGTTGCAAGTTTGATTTTTAAAAAGACAAGCTTCCACTCGTTTTATAAGCATTTTCATGTATGGCAAAACAACCAATGTGAAAATGCGTTTAAAAAGTATACCAGTCCTGTTTCTGGCTGTGTCAGGTGCGTGAAAGCTACAATGTTGTCAGTTTGTTGTGGCTCAAACCGCATGCCTGTGCAAAGTGAAAAATACGCCAGAGTTTATTTTTGGCTCTGGATTTGCGCGCCGAGTTTTGATGGGAATGCGTTGACAGTGCTTCATTCATTTGGAGAAAGTGGGGATGGCTTAGATGTATCAACCTGTGCTTCCTTGCTTGAATAATTGACTAGACTCGGGGTAGAATTGTACATGTTTAGTGATGCATTAACCAGAATGATATAAGTCTTGCAAGTGCTTTTAACTGTAAGACTACGATATTAATAACGATGAGTACTGACGTTATATCCAAATAAAACTGTATCTTATATAATTTCGACTCCCTCTGGGATCTTCCTAAATAAATAAATAAATAAATAAATAAATAAAAAAACTTCTCTCTTGCTGTTATTATTTTTCTTAATTATTCATCTACGTATAGAACATTCTTGCCACATCAGAACAGTCTACCGGAGACTTGTATTTTTTTGAGTAGCTTGTAAATCCCCACAAGTCTTCACTTACGGACTTCCATTTTTGAAAGCTAAATTTTCCACCACTTACGTGCTATAGAGAATACTACTTACAGATTTATGCCGCTAATCAAAATAACGAACTATTTACATGAGTTTGAACAACTGTTCTTCCAACACAACAGCACATAATGAGTCTTATTTACATAAACTTTTTCCCACCTATTCAGTCATCATGCTGAAAATACACGAAAACCCCTCTGAAATTTTATCCTCTATTAATTTTGGAAAAAGTATTTTTCTGGATACAAGATCAGTACTTGCTTTTTTTTTTTTTTCTGTTAGTTTGTCCTGTAACATCCATTAGCAAGTATATTATTACATCATGCGTTTGTAAAATACACTGTTCTAAAAAGATTTCAGTGTTGTACAACCAATCAATAAGATATTTCTGCAGTTCCAACCACATTAAATTAACTTTTCAGACCTTATGTAGAAAGATTTATATATTTCAATTAGTAGGAAACTGAGTAATGAGAATTGATACCATTTTCCAAAACGTTCGGTTGCAATTTAACATTAATTTCTCAATATTTCTTATATCCGAAAGATCAAAAGCAGAGAATAAGAGTGCGGAACAAAAGTCCCGCAGACTAGGAGGGACTCTTAATTTCGATCTGCTTGGCAGGCGATATGTGACTTGTACTTCCAAAATCAACGGCTTGGGAAGTGGGAGATCAGGATTCGAGCCCAGATGTTTTTGTCATGAGTATATCACATCCATGTTTGGAAGCAGCTGCATAAAACTAATTCTTTAAATCATAAGTAAAGAAGTCCTGTACTAAAAGTAGTTTTATGCTAGTCTGTTGTGGTTACTGTGCAACCATTCTTAAGTTTTAATCTAACTGAAATGAAGTTGGTCACTGTTGGTTCTTCAGAAAGTTCACAATTTTACAAATAAACTGTGCATATTTCTCTCGATATCTGCTGATATGTATGTACAATCATATGGTTATTTTCTATAATTACAGTCTGCCTTATGCAGAGTCGTTCTGACGCGTGATGAGTGCCATACTAGAGTTCGATTAACATGTTTCCTGTAGTAGTCAGACCTTTAGTATGACGCTGATCATACGTCAAAACGACTCTGCATAAGGCCGATTAAGTTTGCCATCCTCACGCCGGTAGATGATAAACTAAATCTGTTCACTAGGCTGTTTATGCATATGGCATTCTTCTGTAAGTTCGTTTCGTTTCTATAAGATGATCGCTTAGGTGTAAGCTTCTGAAGTATTATGGAATTAATTTTCAAGTATGGCTGACAAAATTCGGTTGTCAGCTTTTGCATGTTTTGCAAAATAAGAGATAATAGGAGAATGAAAAACTTGAAGTAAATTTATAGTTACATACGAAGAAGGGTTAATTCAGGTGTTAACTTTTATACTGCATATTCCAAGTAAATGAATTTCAATTAAAATTCACCAAATGTGGAATTAGCTCGTGAACTTGAGATACGTTATCCTGCCATTGAAGATTGTTGATGTTCTACTCTACATTTATTAGTACACAAATAATGAGTTTTATTGGTTGTGTAATAAATGTCGGTTGTGAAAAATTAAAATATATTTTTGTATGTATGTAATTTTAATGAAAAGTCGAGTAGATTTTATCGCACGCATAATTCTCCTCGACATAATCACCTTTGTTTGAAATATTGACAGTACGATGTAATGAAAATTAAATATGCCTATTACATTATTTTTTCTTTCTTTTTAATAACACACACTCTGTAAATTATAAATAATGCAGGTGCAAGGAGGAGTATGTCTCCGGTTTTAGGTGAATGCAAATGATTACAAAATGTATTGTGTATTACCATGTGTACTTGTTTCTAACACGGTCTCCAATGTTTTGGACATGTGATTTTTTTTTTCTGTTTTCGGCTAAACAAAAGTGGTTTATGTTCAGGTATTATTCTTCATAAATACATTGATAAGCAAGCTGTGTACTACAGTTTGTGTTAGTAGTAGTTGGTAGACGACATTGTATTAGTTCTAAAATCTGTTTTGGATTACACATCCCCATTGTATGTTCACAGTATGTATGGAAGAACGTATAGGTCGTGTGTGAGAGAGTGTAAAATATAATAAAATCACTGCCATTCAAGGGTGCTGTGTTTCAGTGTGTGTTTGTTTTTCTTTTCTGTAGTAGTACCGTAGTATTAGGAAATTGAGCGTGCCATTTAACTTGTGTAATTGAGGACTAATTTTGTACAGCAATTATCGTTAGACAGGTATTCTGTAGCCATAGCTGTAGACTAAATAAATATAGTGAGTAAGGATATGTGCACTTATTGTCATTTTTTTTTAAAAGAAAAAAAAAACGTTTCTATGAATGGTTTTTCTATGGGTGAGAAATTCATGTGGTTTGTTAGAATGATATGAGTAAATAAAACGTTCATACTTTTCAGTGAATCTTTTTATTTTAAATTATAATTAAAATTATATAACAACACTGTGTATTATGAAAATTTACTTGGATCCCGACCTCATAATAGCATTAGCATACGATTACAATTAGTTATTTTTATTAAAACATCGCATAAACGTTCTCAGCTTTTGAAGTTACTATTCTTGAATATAACACACTGCTACGAGGACTATCCAATAAGTTATCTACCTAGACAGGAAGGAATGCAGATAGGCTTACATGGTCATAACAGTTTTTAGATGTAGTCCCCATGGAGGTCCATGTACTGTCGCCACTTTGTGGGCAGCGAAAAAATCCTATAGAAAAAGAAATCTTTGTCATGGCCTGCAAACTACTGGGAAACAGCCTGTTGGACCTCGTTGGCGAACTTGGATGGACTCCTACTTGTTTTCAGAATCCCAGTGGTGGATCTTATTTCGTCCCCTGTCACCAGTTGAGTCAGAAATTTGTCCTGGTATTCGAAGAAGTCCAACAAGTCTTGGGACTGCTGCAATCGGCATACATTCGTTACCCGGCGTAACACACGGGCCACTGTGTTGCTCCGACTGACCTCAATTGCGCAGCGGGGTTCCCCACAATGGCCTTGGAGTGCGTGTCAGGCGTCCCTCCCTTCCTGTCTAGGTATAGAACTTAACTGGACGCTTCTCGTATATTGTGCAAACATTTACTTATATTTCTTCATTTTTTCATTTTTATTACTATCATTATTAACTTAAATCGCTTCCTTTCGCGGTCATTATCAATGTTTGTATATATGCACTGTTTATAATGCCCAGTTCCCTTTGACTTTGTACACAAGCAGTTTTGGAAATTAACCTTCAGACTGAGAATAAATGTGTACGCACTGATGTGAAACGCTCAGTTTCTTGCAGTTGTAACAAATCTGGATAGGCTTCGGAATATCGTGTTTTATTGTTCTGTCATGTGTTGAGTATTGGTCGGTCGGATCGTACTAAATGATGAACCGAGTTCATACCGCTTGTATAAATTTGTAATAGATCTACATTTTGCACAGGTTGCGCGATACAGTTCGTAGGAAATTGCGATAAGGGACAAGGAAAGCGATTTTATCATCATGGTAACGCAGCGTCACACTTGTTTGCTGTACAACAGTTCCTGTCATCACCCAATCGCCATTCTCTTTATATCTTGCTCCAAGTAAGTTTTGGCTGTTTGCTATTTTGGAAACTGGCCTGCTAAATGCGACAAAAGTCAGTACTTCCAACAACGGAAGATGGGTAAGGCAAATTGTGTGTTTGTACGCGCAAATACCCAGCTTAAGGTTATTTGATAATCGTTACTGTAAACAATACCATTACAATGATACACTAGTTAATTTCAGTAACTTTTAACTGTCCTCTAGATTATACATATCAAAATAATTCAAACAATTTACAGAAGATTTTTAAGAAAAACTAAAAGCATTAAACCAAAGCCTTCGAACTAAAATAACCTATCACGTGTGTTCAATTGGAGTTCAACAACCCGTTTCTGCACCGAGGTTATACAAGGTGCGGCAGCGTTCATAGTAGGATATTAAAAACACACCATCAGGTAGTAACTGTAATTTATTTATTACCTCTTATGTCAATAGTTAAAGGTATGCCATTTAATAATGTGTAAGTCATTGTCCATTGCGTGGATTACTTTTTGAATATGACTCCTGTCAAATGATGCCCCCTCTGCATAACACATTCATCTAAGCGGCCTTGGAAGTTTTCCATAACTCGGCATAACATATTCCCTGGGACATTGCCGACGGCAGTTCTGATGCGATCCTTCAACTCAGGAATGGTGGCACAACGTGCTCGGAACACTTTTTGCTTCAGGTAGCCCCAAAGGAAAAAGCCTGCACATGAAAGATCAGGTGAGCGAGGCGGCCAGGGAATGACACCAAAACGGATATTACTCTACCTGGGAATGTCTGTCGCAAGAAATCCATGCAAATTCTGGCTGTATGCGAGGTCGCTCTGTCTTGTTGAAACCATAATTGTTCCACATCCACATCGACCATACCTAATTGGGGAAGAACGAAGTCTTGCAGCATCTTTAGGTAGCGTTCACTGGTGACAGTTACAGCCACACCACTGTCATCCTCAAAGAAATAGGGCCAATAATCCCAAAGGAAGCAACTCCACACCGTGACACGAGAACTGTGCAAGGGTTTGATGTGAAGTTCATGCGGGTTTACATCACTCCAATAACGCATATTCTGTTTATTCACTGAACCACATAACTCGAAATGAGCATCTGACATCAGGATGGTGTGCAACATTTGTGGATTTTGGCGAAGGAGATCATGCATAGTTAAGCAGAATCTTTCTCGTGAAACCCAATCGCGAGGCCTAATTTCCTGAACAATATGCAGTTTATAGGGGTGAAAATGGAGATCTTTGTGCAATATTCTCCTGAATAAGCAATCGGACATATGCACAGTTGGCGAATGACGACGGGGAGATCTTTTTGGGCTACGCAATATTGCAGCACGAACATTTTCCACGGCTTCTGGTGTCCGCACAGTTCTTTCACTTCTTCCCGGTTTGCCATTGCAAACAGAACCTGTTCGAAATGCACGTACCCACCTCACAATGGTCCGTCCATCTGGAACTTTTCCATGACGTCCCAAGTTGAAATGTTGCCGAAATAGACGCTGGGTAGCAATAACAGAGTCGTTATTCTTGAAATAACTTTCAACAGCAAAGGCACGATGCTGTGTACTCCACCACTCCATATCACTGTCACACTCGAAATGGCAGCTCATTAGTACACGAATGCGGCACGAGCTGGTGCGCATTCATGCAGTACGTCATTGTACTACGCAAGTCAAATTACGCTATGAACGCTGCCGCATCCTGTACGATACCTAGACCTACAGCTTGACAGGGGCTCCGAATCATTCTATTGGGAATCGAATCCGAGTCTTTGTCTAAGGTGCAAATGCTACCATAGAGGGCTCATTATCGCATGTACTGTGTAAAAAATGCTATTTATATCATTCTATCTTCCAACAGTGAAAGATCACTCCATTTAAAGAGGGTTTACACTCAGTAAGTTATATATAATATACATAACTAGAAACACATGCACAGAAGAAAACGACAGTAAGGTAAAGAAAGAAATGGAAATAGTGAAATCAACGTAAATTAAAAATAGAAAGTAGCAGCTCGGAATATTACAACGCTTTTGTATAGTTTAAATATTTATCACTAACAGTTGTATTCAAATATGTCAGTGACACCCACTAAATTTCTTTCTCTAGTGTTCTATTTTAATTTTGG
>NC_137454.1:48214717-48474717 GCF_964235325.1 Thermobia domestica | reverse complement strand
CTGTAGCCACTCGTGCACCGCGGTTTTCATCACTTTTGAAATGCTTGCCTCCCAACGCTTCTTTGAGCAGTCCAAACACATCAAAGTCACTAGGGCGGGTTCTGGTGAATAAGGTAGGTATCAGATATTAAAATTTCAAATCCTGGATAGTCTCAACTGTCAAACGGGCAGTATGCGGTCGAGCGTTGTCATGCTGTAATAGTATACCTGAAGTTAGAACTTCTCGTCATTTACTCCGAGACGAAGTTGGTTTGTAAGCAGATATGAATAAGAAGTACTGGTTACTGTTGCCCCTCTCTCCATGTGATGTTTCAAAATGACTCCCTTTGCATCTCAGAAGCGAGTAAGCATGAATTTTCTCTTTCATGATTGAGTGCGGATTTTTTTGGATTTCGGTGATGAGCTATGGCGCCATTCTTTGCTTGATCTTTTTGTTTCTGGTTGGTGGTAGTGAACCCAGGTCCCATCACCTGTAACGATTTTTTCCAGAAATGAATCACCTTCGACGTGAAAATGACGCAATAGTTCTTCACAGGCATCGACGCGACGTATTTCAATTTAGCTGCCAAGTGACGTAGCACCCACCTTGCAGACACTTTATTGAACTACAGCACGTTCTGGACAATATTGTTCGCTGAACCAATACTAATGTTCAAAATGGTGGCTATTTACTTCAGAGTAATATGCCTGTTATCCTTTATACGCTCTTCCACTAAAGCAGTTTTCGTGCGTCACTACGTGGTAAGCCTGCTGCCCTGGTCGTGGAGCATCATCCACAGACATTACGAAGTTTTTAAACTTTCTACACCAATTGTACACTTACTGCAGAGACAAACACGAATCATCGTATTGTGCGTGTCATCCTGCGATGGATTTCAATAGATTTGACACTCTCACTGCTCACGAAAACGTATCACAGCTCGCTGCTCTAACGCGGTACATGTTGCTAGTGATGCGTCCATCTTCGTACTAATGCTATTGCCGTCTCCTGTGCTGTAGGTCACTGTCTCCTGTCGATCATTTTGTGAAACTCAAGGAACACTACTGCCAAATACCAATTCCATCATATTAACTTTTCGGCATTTTATAGGCTTTTAAAGCTTTGTGCAGAGTAGTTTTGACATATAATTAGCATCATACTAAAGACCTGACTACTGCAGAAAACATGTTAGTCGAACTCCTTAGTATGGCACTAATCACGCGTCAGAACGACTCTGCATAAAGCCCTTAAGGTTTTAATTTTAATCACCCTCAGAAAAAAAAAACTAGTTTCTTTTACACATAACTACATCAATTTCTTGTACTGACTCTTTAATATTGACCATGCTCATTACATTGGCATATATAATAAACTTGCTCAATAAAGAGCAGGATATGATCATAGATACTGCATATTTACTTCTTTACTGCACATTTTCTCAATTTACAGTGTATATTTGCATTCGTATTTTTGTGTTTTTTAGTGCATACAGATTCGAAGTCGAAGCCTAGTAGTTGCGTATCACATCTGAAGTGTGTCAATAGAGGAGTCTTTACAACGAAACTGAATCATCCAAAGTCAACGGTCGCTGACATAATGATAAAGTGGATAGGTGCAGATATCAATGTCGAGAAACGGCTCGGACTTACCAAATCAATGACAGACTGAAACAGAAGGATGGTACACTCAAACTGTCATAAATTGGTTTGTACCATCATCAGTAGTTCCAAATACCAACAGGCACATCTATCTCAATCCACGCTGTCAGGAAAGAACTGTATGCCCTCAGCTTCCATGAGAGATCAGCTGCATGCAAGCCTAACACTACTCAACTTGGGATCGCGGTGGCTTAGTGGTGGAGCGCTCACTTCTGGCATGAGGGGGTCTCTGGTTCAATTTCATCTCCCGCCAAATGGACTCTGTAGTTGACAAGCCCGCATGGGTGGCTTCGCCTGTTTCCTCCCACCTTCATCATTCTGCTTTTTTCATACATCTCATCATCACCGTTTCCCTTCGACTCGGTGCATAATTGTGAGACGTCAAATTTAAAAAATCACCAACCAGGCGGCTGTACTGGAATGGTATCCATCCCCTTCTCATTGAAATATTGAACCTGAACTCAAAATGGCGGATTTCAAGATGGCCGCCACGATGTCATATGGCACCATCTGGTGCACCCCAATTACCCACATCCAAAGTTTCGTCATCTTTCCTCAATCTGTTTCAAAAATAAAAGGATGGTGCTGGACCCTTTATATAGGATGGTGCTGGACCACCCTGGGTGCTATATGAGGCGTATAGTTTCTAAATCCGCCATCTCCTTCATAAACGGTTTCGAAAAAAACAGAAAAAACTGATAACTCAGAGATTATGTGAGATAAAATTTTCTTTTTAGAAATACTTTACTGCTTTCTGGACATTCATTATAACTACCAAATGACAAAAATCTCTCTCATTCCATTTCTCGGCTATTGCAGAAAGCAGTTTGGAGATGGCGGATTTTGTAAACAACTTTTGGAGATGGAGGACTTTGAAACAAACGTACCTAAGTTACTTTTGGGGTTTATTTGCTTCCAAATCATTACTATTATACTTTCGGATAACTATTTCAGAACAGAACAGTAGATGGAGATAAACGGAATCTAAACAACGATATTAACTTGTTGGGTGACATTATAATGTGCACAAACAAGGAAAAAAATGAAGCTCTAATCATAGTACGTTAGCTACATTTACGGGTTCCAGCCCGTTTAGAAATATCGTCTCCTAGCATAACATAAGCTAACTTAACCTCACCTCACTAACCTAATCTAACCTATTGGGACCTAACCTAACCTAATCTAACATAGCTTTACATAACAGGATGGGAACTTCGGAATAAATGCCACCTTTACCAACAAGAAAAGGATTGAAAGTGATCTTTACACTGTTGTCAGATATAGATCTCACCAGAATCATGTTCGGAACACTGGCATTCAGCCTACTCCTCATCAACACTTTCTTCTGTTGACGCAGTCAGTCTCTTTTCAGCATCAACTTAAATGGCTAAGTTTGAATTAGCACGCCAATTCTCCCCGAAGTGTTTCGTTACGAGTTGAACAACATCTTGCAACTTTTTTTCATTAACGTCGGTCTTCAATTCATAGCATAGCATAGAATAGAATCGAGATGGCGGGTTTACAAACACACTGCTGAGTGGAGATGGCGGCTTTTGAAAAATACCCTGAACTTTAAAGCAGTAATTGAGGGTGGAGGTGGCGACATTTCAAACAACTCTTTTCATCATCATGTAGGGCATGGAAAGGAATACCAGTAAATCTACTTACCTCATTTTTTTTTTGAAAATTGGAGATGGCGGATTTAGAAACTATACGCCTCATATATATCCATTTTTTTTTTTTTTTTTTAACTCCAAGTCGTAGTGTTCCACTTGCATCAGGAATACAGTGTGCAATTTTCTACACGAAATCTTTGACGAATATTCTTCACTATTCTTTCAAGATAAGCAATATACCATTTTTTTTTCTTCTGACAATCCAAGTCATGCTTTATTTCGGGCTGAAAAACAGCCCAGAAAAGATATGAAATTGATTAGGAAAGTGAATATGCTATTCAAAATTCAAACTATACATTATATTCGGGATTACTGTATATGGTGTAAAAAAAGAAACATTCTTTTTTAAATAGAAATAATATATTATACGACAATACTCAAAATATACAACAATAAAAACAATGTCAAATTTCTAGGTCAAAATATTTGTATACTTTTAAAACTGACTTGTGTTCTGAAGTAAAGCAGGGCCAAAGAAAATATATTATTATAACCAGACAGAAATGGCTTAATTACTGAGATACTGCAATAGGACTGATAATATTGTAGTAACTTACATAGGAATTTCTTTCCATTTTTTTTTAAATACAATAAATTGTTTCTAAATCCGTTAACAATCTGTACTGTTGTTGTACTAAATTAGGGTAATATATGAATTTCTCGTATGTACATTCTTTTTTTTTTTTTTTTAATTTCTTATGGTTGTTTTTTTTTTTAATTTGGAATATATTCACACTTGGTTGAACAAGAGACCACACAATGATAATAGATTTGTGTTATTTAAATTTTACATGTGCACGACATTAATTTCTTTGGTAAAGAAATTGAGAAGACCAAACAATGTTAATTTTATATCAGAGTTAAACCATGAAGGCGCAAGATGGAATCATCACGACAGGAAGACAAGTACAATAGTTAAAGAAATTCAAGAAAACTAATTACTTATTTTCGCATCCGTAAGTCTTATGTGAACCAATATTAATAAGAAAGTGTGATAATGCTATTAATCGAACTTTTTAAGTGATAAAAATGGTATGTACCTAAGAAACGCAAAATGAACTTTTGCCATGTGAAATAACGCTACGTCATGGCGTGGCAGTCATGCAGTACAATGTAAAGTTAAGGATTTTTAACATATTCTGCATAGAAATGTGTTTCAGTATGTAAACAACAAATTGGAACATCAAGCTAGTTTCTGAGCTTTTGCTGAAAACCAAGCAATTTATTCAGTGGAGTTCAACCTCCTCCCCCCCCCCCCAATTTCTCACTTTGCACTCATCTACATTGGCGCAGGGTTGAATTGAGTGTGTTTGCATTTAAATTAATTATTACTAGTGTACTATACGCTGGCAAAGAAAAGAGCTATAGAAACGGTTAAACGAAAAGTGCTAACAAAAAAGAAAGGCCTTCATTACAAAATATATAATTAAAAAAGTGTATTAATGAAATTTTGAGTTATGTTGAATTTTTGGTGTAAACGAAATCATGGTCAATATATGAACTAACATAGTAAGTTTCAATGTCTTGCCATGAAAGCAATTATATAGTTTGAATTAAAAGAATGAATTACCAACTTTTCCTTTTTTTATTGTTCCTAATATCTTTATTTAATGATCCAAATGGCATTTTAGGAAGTGTACTAAAATTGGGTTTATAGAATAAATGTGTTTGTCAGAATAAAGTGTTAATAAAAAGTCTTTATACTGATATACGCATTCTCTGTCTCACTGAGTCATGTAGTCGAAATATTTGCCACTGGATGGGGTCCAAAGTTCGAGTCTCGAGTTCAGCTTGTTACTGGTACAGATATACTTTAGTGGATCAATCTATGGTAAGTGAACGATCAGCATATGAACTGTTACTTGTCTAACCACATGTTCCGATGAAGTGTGAATATGAAACTTTCTGGGAAACAGAACCTTCGTTAATTGCTAAAGCTCAGCCTGAACATTAAACCGAACACAGATTCGTATACGAAAATTTACGTTCATCTTTCAGAATTATCGCTCGACCCCGGACTGCTTCAAAGCCAACACATTCATGTGTTGGAAAATGGGTGAACGCAGATAGATTGGAACTGAGATAGTTTCTGGGACTTTCCATATAGATGAGAGTTATTCAGATGCCAAAGTGTTTCCTCGTACTGGACCAAATCAATTATGTTTGCAATGTCCCAAAAGTTAGGTGCGGAAACAGATTTGAATTGATGCTTCGTATGTTTCACTGTGCAAATAACGAAACTTGCCGGCCTGCAGATAGACTGCAAATTCTAATAGACAACCTAGTAGAAAATTTCAGTCAGTATTTCATCCCTGAAGAATTTATTTGCATAAACGAATGTATTGTATCTTTTTTTAGGTCGCCTAATATTTCAGCAATACATAAAAAACAAAAGAGAGTGGTCTCGGGTTTGATTCCCGGTAGGGAACACTCGGTCGAAGAACTGGAAAAGCTTTTTCAGGCCAGCCATCCTGAGTAAATGCTGGGATGGCACCTAACATACAGGTCTCAGATCGCTTCCTTTCTTTCCCAATCATTTCTTCCTTCCCCTTCCACAGATTGTGTGATCGCCAAGGAACGTCATCCCTCATACATGACGAGCTAATATGGCCACAGATGCCGAGAGCACAGAAGACCAAATCCTAATTCTAATCCATTATTTTTAAAAGTATAACATGAAAATATTTAAATTATGCGTTAAAGATTGCTACACGGTTACATTCAAGGGCGCCGATCCTGGGGGGCCGTGGGGGCCCGGGCCCCCCAAAGCTCATTTGGGCTCCCTATTGTATTTATGAATATACAATATTTGGCATAATTTGACTGCAATTTGTCTTGACATCCTCATATATATACCTTCTCCATCTGAATGCCCCCCCCCCCTTTCCAAATTTACAGAGAAATCAGCGCCCTTGGTTTCATATAAGGTGTATGCTGGGGGAAAAAAGCAATAACAGGAGTCGGTATTTCTTCTAAAGTAGCTCTGGACCTGGCAGAGCCGTATCTTAATTTCGGAAAAACAATTAACGCTGACAATTGGTATACAATTGTTTTCCTAGCTAATGATCTTATGAAAAAAAATGAAAAAAAAAAAAAACTCATATTGAAGGTTCTCTTCGTTCAAACAGGAAAGATGTGCCAAAAGTTGTCACTACTAAGAAACTAGAAAAGGGAGAGGTTGCGACCATGAAAAGCGATATCAATGTCACTGTTTTGAAATGGAAAAACTTTATGTGTGATGTCTTAATGATTTCCACAAAACACATGAAATGGAACGACAGAAGTGCCGAGACGAAGAGGACCAGTTTTAAAGTCAATTGTAGTTGTTGATTACACGAAGGAGAAATCGTACATAGATGTTGTTGGTAACATCGTACTTGTGAGCATTGCGTCGAAGCTTGAAGTGGTACAGGACAGTGGCCTTTGATTTACTTTCAGGAACAAGAGTTATAAATGCTTCGTCTTTGTTTCGAATGAAAATAACTAATTTCAGAAGAATGATTGGAATGGGTTTGATTGAAAAGCAATCCATCCATCTTTCCCCTTTCCCAATGAGCGATCAGAAATGACATAAACTTATAAATACTAAATCAAAGAGAAGCAAGTGCTCTCAGTGGTACCAACTACTGGTGGCATGAGCCAGAAGAAAAACCGCTCAAAAGAAATGCAAGAAAGAAAGCATCAAATATAATTAGAGCAAAGTATATATTTGATCTAACTTCTTTTTTTGAATTGTGAGAAGCGAGATGTGCCTGAGAAACCACTTCAGAACAGAAATTAGTGTAAATCTATATATCATATATGCACAGTGAAGTTGAATAATACATGTTACTATAAAACACTGCAATATACATTTTTTAAATATTTTTTTATTTCGTTTTATTTATTTATTTTTTGCTATTGGCAAACTTAGAAACTTTCAAAGAAAAAATGATAACAGACCAAACTGAAATCTATTATATATTTGAAAGGAATTATACGAAATATGAGACAATTGTATTTTGTTTTTAATTAGTGTTGGGTTAGGTTTGGATAGGTTATAGTAGAACAAGTATGAAATTTAAAGGTTAATTTTACGAAAATTTTCAATTTGGGTGAGTACTAATTCTGGTACGCGGACCTAGCTACGTCATTTTATGCCGTATCTATGAAAAGCCTATGTTCTTAATAACTGCGCGGTCAGAACATGCAATTAACACAGAAAAATGTGTCTGGCTTGGGAAGACATAGACCCGATATTGACATAGCAGTCAACCTGTTAAACGAACAGCCTTGAGACAAGGCCAGTCTGAATTTGCCGCTTTGTCAAAATTTGCAAGTAACAACGAAATGACGAACATTATCAAAATTTGGATTTAAAAACGGTTTAGACTTTGACAATGGTATGAAACAAAGCGCTGGGTATCTCTAAGACTACTGGGAAGATAAGAGGCTTT
Source organism: Thermobia domestica (assembly GCF_964235325.1). Taxonomy (NCBI): domain Eukaryota; kingdom Metazoa; phylum Arthropoda; class Insecta; order Zygentoma; family Lepismatidae; genus Thermobia; species Thermobia domestica. The sequence continues at coordinate 48,466,967 of NC_137454.1, read as the reverse complement.
GAAAAAGGTGTAATTTATATCAATGTGAACTCATGACGTTACAATCATTAAGATTATATGTGCTTTTTTTTACCATGAATTTGACAGACGTTTACTGTACTGTTTGAAAATGAGTTTTGAAACAATAACTAAGAAGTGTGTAAGAAGATATTAAACAATGGAGTAAAGAAAGTGTTCAGTTTCATAGTATTAACCGAATTTTCCAGTAATAAGACTATCTGTGTATCGATAATAAATGTTTAGCCTATTTCTTTATCTTTCAAATTCTGCTGAAGATTCGAGGTCCAACTAGTCATCTTCGTTGGAGTTCTTTGGGTACGAAAAAGTACAGGTTTACGATAAAATTTTAGCTTTAATAATCAAAAGGACAAGACCAAATGTATATAATATACAGTATAAACTGATTCAGAGTTGCTGGAAGATGAGAGATAGTTAATTTATATACTCAACACTTCTGAATTATTTTCGAATTTTTATCATTATTATTATTACATTTCTCCACATATAGACTTAGACGAGGCTGGTAGCCCAGACGACATAAAATTTAATAGACTTTGCAAGACTGAGACACTGTGTAATTTGATCGTCTGTCTGTCATTAGTGCATCAAATCAATGGACACCATATAAATGCAATAATAAATAATATTCTCAAAGGCAAGAACCACTTCTTTCTGTAGCACTTTCCAAGTGCTGGTCTTTTAAAGACCATTCTTTTAGTTTTCCGTTATTTTGAAAAAATAAATAAATAAAAAGTGAGGTTGTTGCATAGAGCAACGAAATTAGGATGGGAAAATCGACCTAAAGTTTACTTTTAAGAAAAAAAAAATCACAATTTTTGTTCATACTCACTCGGAAGGATGTGAAGGACGGATGTTTCTTTATACAGATATTCGAAACTATAAACTAGCACTCTTTGCTTTCTAAGTAATCTCTCGAAACTATACTTGAGAATAGAAAGAAGAAATTTGCAAAGAAAATCTTTCATTACTTTCGCGCCATCCTGCCGTATAAATACCGTGTTAAAAACCTCCTCAGTTTTCTTCATGGATGGCTGAAGAATAGGGGTGTTTAGTAGAAGAAGAGAGAAAAGTGGGGAGAAAGAAGAAACAGCAAGAGAAGAGGGAAAAAAAGAAAAAACAATAAAGTAGCAAAAGATTTGAAGAAAGAACACACGACCCCTGCTTGAAGTATCTCCCAGATATTAGATTATTACTCTGGGTATAACTAATAAGTCGCTAGACGTGGAACGGGTAAGACCGTATTTCATGACATTTCTTCAGTCAATTGAGTAGTCTTAGATGCAGTCATTATAGAACAGCCTTAACTGACGAAGATACAGATCCGTCAATCTGGATTTTGATTAATCTATGATAAAATGCAATTCGACAAGAAGGAATAAGTTTTCATCTCTTAGCTGCTTCTCTTGCTGCTTTAAATTTACTGCTCGGTCGCGCTTGAGATGGTGCTTTAGGTACTGCCATTTCTTGTGGTTTGCGTTCAACGATTGTATCACCAAATGCCTGAAAGAGAGAAAAAAAGTATTAATACAAACCTTTTGCACTGAAAACGGTGTACATCTTACATGTAAAAGATCGAGTTACCGTTCGCAATGTATTATGCAGGAAAGAAAGATTTTAGAGGTACACACTGTTTCCTTCAATCTTCCCCTCTCTTCTCCTTGTCCGAATGCTTCCTTTCATAAAATGTACAAGGTGACCAAACAGGCGTTTGAGATTTTTGACGTCCCATTTATCATGTGCTCACAGAGAGGAAACGAAATGGCGCATGTGCTTGTCAAGCGATCGCGAGTAAATGTGACCACCGACTTTCAGTAATTTAGGCACGTTATGCACATACAGCAGTCACAGCCTTTCCTGTGTCGAAGAGCTTGTTTGCGTGTGTTTGTTGTATGACTTTAAAATTGGGTCTGACAGCTGCTGCATCAAGTCGCCGCATATGCTAGGTATTTGGCGAAGAATGCTGTGAACGAATGCACCGACAGGCATTGGTTCCAGAAATTCCGTTCGGGAGATGTGAGCCTTTCGGATTAACCTCGCAGTGGACGACCACAAGTGTTGGATGACGATGCCCTGAAAGCAGTCATTGAGGAGGACAGTGGTCTAACGTGTGACGAACTTCCAGAAAGGTTCCACATTTCCGCTGAAGAAGTCAGACTGCACCTCCATGAGATAAGGAAGTCATACAAGTTAAGTAAGTGGACAGCCAACAAGGAACAACGAGTCACAGCCTGTTTGTCCTTGATTACTCAGCACCTGAACACACCCATCTTAGACCGCTTGCTCACTGATGACGAAAACTGGATCCTCTATGATAATCTAAAGCGTACCAGACATTGAGTGTCGCCATATGACCCTGTTCCTCACACCTGTTAAGACCACCTCTGCACCCACGAAAGGTTATGCTCTCTGTATGGTAGAATTGTCGGGAAGTGTTGCATTACGAGTTCTTTCAACCTGGTCAGACTATCACTGCTTATCTCTACTATCAGCAGTTGCAAAGGGTGCACCATGCATTGCAGCAGAGGGAGCCGGCATTGGGTAATCGCACGGATATACTGTTCGTGCACGACAATGCTAAGCCATACGTGGCAAAGAGGACCCAAGAAACCCTTGAGCAACACGTCTGGGAGATACTGAGCCATGCACCATATTTACCGGACCTTGTACCAACAAATTACCATCTGTTTCATATCCTCAGCAACCACCTCCTTGGGAGATACTTCGCAAGGGAGACCTATGGGACGCATCTACGACCGCCGAGTTTTACCACCAGGGCATTGTGCCGCTGCAGAAACGGTAACAAAAGGTGTTGTATGCTAATGGATATTACTTCGAAACTTAAAAGTACGTACCATCCACTGTATTGTTCTTTGTTTATCACTGCTCTAGAACGGCAAGAACTCTTTTGGTTACCTTATAGTATGACTGAATGGAAATGACCACCTTAGTCAATAATACCTGTAAATATATGTTAATTCTTCTTATGTATAAAAAAAGACGTTTTACGGTTTTATGTCAAATTTGCGCTTTAATTTTATAAGTTCTGTTCAGACGACAACAACAGCATGAAGCACTGAAAGTTAACAGGAATAGAATGGAATCGAAGGGTATCCTCCTTACTGTAATTATGTGCCACCAATTTAATTAACGGGTCCGACAATTATGTGAATCTGATAACGGTGTCAGCTATTGGACACTTTGGTTGAGTTAAAATGGTTCCTTCCTTTCATTAAAACAGGATTATCCATATAAATCGTTACGACTTTAAATAAATCACAAGAAACATTCGTTCTGATTTATATAGTAAATATGGAAGAATCATTTAATCACGGCAAATGTTGAAAATATCTTCCACTTTTCCATTAAAAAAATAAAATTAAAAAAAAAAAAAAATAAAATAAAATAAAAACTGAACTTATCACATCATATTTTGCGTTGTTTTCTAAACCATATAAAATCAAACGTTCTTCATAGTTATGTTCAGCTTACCCAGCGTTCTTGGAGGAATCCTATGTACCCTATCTATCAGACACTTCCGTACAAAAAAACTCAGGACAGGTTAGGTCACGTTATTTGAGAGGGCATAGGTTCCTTGAAATTATAGTCACCAAAACTGGTTTAGGAGTTACATGGAGGAATTACATGACAGACATGTAACGACATCTTGTTGAAAGTAGCCACACTGATCCTGTGAAGTCAAATGCAATATCATGTGCTGTCATCCGAACAGAAATTATTTGTTAATAAGATATTAAAAATTTATTTGGTTCCTCCTGGAAAGAATATTTTGGAAGAGGTTTTAGGAAATAGAAAAATCACTACAAAACCAAATGTTAAAATTAACTGACCAACCTATGGACGTGAATTTAACATAAACAACACACATAAATTGTCCTAACGTGACAAGGTTCCACGGTGCACTGGTAACCAACTTACACAAAGTAATGAGGAATGCATTAAGAAACCAAAGATTTACAAAAATGAGGTCAAATGAATAGTTTTCAATATACTCTACAAGTAATTTCTCTATGCATCTGATACGAAAAGAAAAAACACGGAGTTTTAAATCAAATATTAGTACCACAGATTCATTACATAACTATACAGTGTAAAAGAGAGTAAAGTATAGGAGGTATGAACGTGAATATGTGAAAAGAAAGAAAAAGACACACGCAAAATATACTTATGACTGGCATGTCTTCAGTACTGCTTAGTCTACTGGTAGAAACATTATCTCCTATATTCAAAATGGAGTCCCGATGTGTTTCATTTGGACTATTATCTGTCCTTTCGTCACTAAAACTGACACTCTTAACAGGGCTATTTCTCACTTTCAAGATTGACTTTGGACCGAAACACTCAGCAAAGTGTGAATAAATGTCAGCAGGGCTTTGAAGTGGAGAAGACGTTTCACTACTATCAGCATTTTCACTTTTAGTTTTCTTAATAATAGATTTTGGCACACTCTCTTGGGGACTGTGTTTGAATGTGATACGCAATGGTTCTGGTACTTCTTCCACGCCATTTGATTCTTCCTCTTTAACCGTATTAAATGACACTCGTCGCTTCTGTTGTTTCACTGCGCCTTCGGATTTTACGTTAATGTCCAATGTTTTAGGTCTTTCATCAACAATGGAACTTGGTAATTCAACTACTTCACTGGGTGGAGTTTGTTTTACACATGTAGAATCCTTACTACTACTTAATTCTTTCTCAGTTTCTACATTTGTAGCACATTCTCCTGTTTCATCTTGCTTTACAGTCTCAGCGTCTTTCTTATTACTAACATTATCAATATCATCACTACCACCTCCACCGTCATCATCATTGTCGTCGTCTTCATCATCATCATTATCATCCTCTTCACTACCCCCATCATCATCATTATAAAAAATATCTTCATTTTCAGCATCCATTCTAAGGGAGATAAAAACACAATTCAGAATTTGTTTATGCGAATTAATTTTATAAATTTTTAACACAAATAAAGTTTGGATCATCTTTGTTAAGAATAACAGCCACTATTCTTTTTTATGTGAATGTGTTTTAAGTCATATTACATTAGATCACACATCTAGCGTTAAATTTTGATAAGCTAATCTCGACAAGAATTGGGATCAAGTTAGAAACTGCTTCATTCAAAAATAACAGTCTCAGTAATTTTAAAGCGAATAGGTAACACAATTCTCTGGTTGTGCTCAGAGGCTATAAATGGAAGCCTTTTGTTTATGTTCAAATTTATACCTGAAGTGAAGTAAAATAAATTTCAAATTGTAAATGCTGCGAGTAAATAGTATTGTCTTATATTGAAATGAAAAACGATTTTTTTTTTCTTTTACTTTAACGTCTCACGAGTATGTTCTTTAGACTAAAGGAACGGATAATTAATGAAAGGGAATGACTGTAAAATTAAATTTTTACATTCTCCTACCAGGAATACTTAATTGGATGCACACTGTATGTAGTGTGCATCCAATGTTACCAGTGTTACCAGACAAACGACGTCTGGTAACACTGCACTTCATTAGAGACATTGCAAAAGTTAGTCAACTCCATGTCAAAATAGTGCAATGAACTTAGCGTATTCCATGGGCATCCAATCACGTGTTACCTTAAGGCAAACTAATATATATTATTGTAAGTTTATGCATATTTACGTATAAACTACTTCCGAAAACTTGAAAACTATTGAAATTATACGGAGTTTCAATTAACTTATTCATAACTGTCTCTTTCGTGTAGGCTAGCCACTAAGTTCTGGTACACTGTTGGCGGAATTGTGCTCCTCCTGTAGCAAAGTTAACAGTGCACGTTTGGTTGTTGGTTGAGTGGATCTGGCACGCAACCGACGCTCCAATTCATCCCAAAGATGCTCTATAGGGTTCAGGTTAGAGCTTTGCGCCGGCCAGGCAAGCACTTTCACCTGATTATTGTAAATCCACGCGCGCGCTATATGAACAGGAGCATTATCGTGTTGATACAGACAGGGACCTGTCCAAAACTGTTTCCATAGTGTTGGTAGCATGCTATTGAAATTACATGGAGTATCTATTAATCTTTTCATAACTGTATATCTATATATACACTACGCTGCCAAGTCATCGGATACCCGGTATTGTTGGTTCGAAAGGTACCACACGTATATAGACCTGCACGGGCCGACTCTGTTATTTCTTAGGGCCGGGCCGACACTAATTTCTCTTGAGGTCGGGCCGGCCTGGGGCCGATTAATTGCAATTCTTTAATAATTATTGACATTCGTTAAACGATAATAGGAATAAAGCCAAACGTTGAAGAAGTGTGCCCGTGAAAAATGTTACAAAGAATGCAATAGCTATTTACAGTTTGTTTTGCTTAGCGGCTCCACTTTCACTACAGAGGATTGCAGGCATTATGCGGTAAATTGAGCTCTGACCTTGAACTTCACTGAACCCAAAATATGACAAGAAGGGGTGGGAAAGTTTTGCCTGTCGCTAAACAATATTGCCATCTTCACTTTATGCTAAAAATCAATTAAGTTAGATTTTTATTACAGGAAATGGAGTTTTTGTTCTCTCGATGACAGGCAAAGTTCTAGGAGGCAAGCTTCAGGTTGTGAACCAGAGTTTAGAAAATGTTTCTAAGGCTTAGGTCAAGTTTAATACTAAATTTTGAGAAAGACTGGGGCTCGAGCTAATTTTTTTTTAATTATTGGGCCGGGGTCGGGCCAAAAACTTCTAAAATTTATCGGGCCCGGGCCGGGCTGGGCTGGTCCTAGGTACATTCGGGCTAGATCGGGCTCGGGCCGAGGTCTCTATATGTATAACTAACAGGATGATACACACCAGAAGTCATCGACCCGTCAATTAAAACTAACGGTCCAACCCAAACCATGACACTATCGCCACCCACTTTCACGGTTGATACAATACACTCCGGTAAATACCGTTCGCCAGGTCCATACAAGCCCGTCACTGTGCCAGAGTAAGTATCGTGATTCAACACTTCACATTACTTTCTTCCACTGCTCCAAAGTCAAATTACAGTGATCTTTGCGCCACTGCAAACGCGTCCGCACATTGGTGCGTATGATTAGGGGCTTCCTGGCGGGAGCACGACCATGAAAACCAAGTACTATCACCTCTCGGCGGATCTGTCTACCTGAGCTGAGACGGAAGTCTTCTGCAACCTCTGACAAAGATGTTTGCCGGTTGTTTCGCAAAACACGCCTCAGGATTCTTTGGTATCGAACACTTAGTTCCCTGGGCCTATCAGAGCGAGATTTCGATTTAGTAGTTGCATGGCGTTACCAATTGACTATGACATCACTAACTGTGGATCGGGGCACGTTTAGCTGCTGAGAAATCTCTCTGACTATATGTCCAAATTTACGGGCATCAACAATCATGCCCCTTTCGAATGCACTCAACTCGGTACACTGACTCATCGTAACAGACGACACGAGTTTGACGCTTCAGCATTTCTGCCTTCACTTATATCGCGTCGGTGAGATGTACTGACGTCATTCTGGGGTTGTTTACGTGACGTGAAAGGGTGTCCGATGATTTTTGGCAACATGTATATATATATATATATATATATATATATATATATATATATATATATACAGGGTGCTAGTAAACTATACCGACAAACTGTAACGAATTCGAAATAGGGCCTGTTGAAATTTGTCTTTTTCACGATTTTGGACAGTCCTAGCTCTGAAACTATGCACTTTTCCTCTCAGGTTCATATGACCTTTTTGTTTTATTTTGATGTGAGGAATCACCTGGTCATACGAACCTGAGAGGAAAAGTGCATAGTTTCAGAGCTAGGACTGTCCAAAATCGTGAAAAAGACAAATTTCAACAGGCCCTATTTCGAATTCGTTACAGTTTGTCGGTATAGTTTACTAGCACCCTGTATATATATATATATATATATATATATATATATATATATATAGGATGTCCCAGGAGGAAGAGGCAACATTTTGGTAGTATGGGTGATTCTAAGCCAAAAAAAAAAAAAAAAAAAAGTTCATATGAACATAGGTTCTAATCTCAACGGTTTAAGAGCTACAGGTTGTGAACCATTTTTGACTTTGTTGTCTACTTTTTACCCTGTAACTATTTTACAGAGGTAAGAAGACACAGCATATTTGAAAGCTGATGGAATGACCTTTGCAACGGTATGCAGCATGTGGCAGTGTTGTTTTTGGAAGGAAAGCTAATGAGGAAAATTTGAGAAAGTTAAGGTTATTTAAAGAAATTGGATGGCAAACTGATTCCAAAATATCCCTCAATAACTTCTTTTCCAAAGATACCAGTGTCACATATTCCATATCGCTGGAAAGCCATTCCATCACCTTTCAAATCCGCTATGTACCACCTCTGTAGAATAACTACAGGGTGAGCAATATGCAATATAAAGTAAAAAATGGTTCTCAACCTGTAGTTCTCAAACCTTTGAGATTAGGACCTATGTCCATATGAACTTTTTTGCTTAGAATCACCCATACTACCATTTCCCAAAATATTGCCCCTTCTTCCTGGGACACCCTATATATATATATATATATATATATATATATATATATATATATATGTGTGTGTGTGTGTGTGTGTGTGTGTGTGCAGATACACAGATCCTGATGCACTACAAAAAAGTGCAACTTAGGAGGCTAATATGGCACTGAGCCACCTTGAATGGCACGAGAGACGAAGTCATAAAAGGTCGCAAATGGTAGCAACTGGGATGTTGCATCATTTCGCGTGCAGTGCATCACTCACTTCCATGTGAGAAGATGTCGGTGGAAATCTGCGCAGCATTCATATCTCCAAAACATTATGCTGAGGTCTGGCGATTGGGCAGACTAGAAAAGCTGTTCATCTTAATATTGATGTTCCTTAAATCACGGCTGTGTGAATAGGCGCATTATCATCCTGGAATATGCGCGGAAACATTTTGACCATGGAATGCCCATGGTTTCTAAAATCGCTACATAATCACAGATAGTAATATGACCGGTAAGTGTCAGGACGGACTCACTGAAAACTGGGACATTACGGTCGATAATATCACAGAACCGCCGCCACGTTTCATGGTTGGGTGGAGGCACTGGATTGTCCTTTGAACGTCAGCAACATACAAAAAAGATCCATTGTTTGAAATAAGGTAAACAATGACTCATTCGACTGTGACATGTTCACGGCACCATTAACGTTACTCTAAAGCAGTTCATATTTTAGCAGTAGTTTTGCTCGTGCAATCCGACTTCGTATGTCCATCTAATGTAATTTGAGATGGACTGTGAGTGTCGACACAAGGTGTGTGAGGTGCTGCAAGAGTTTCTTCGTCACTTGCAGAGAAGTCATACGACGGTTCTGAGTGTCAATCGGCTTTAACGCTTGGCGGGGCCTGTCGCTAAAACTTTTTTTTTTTCTAACCAATATTCCCCTTTACCGAGGCGATTTTGCCTTGAGTTTTGTAGGCCGCCGTCATCTAGGACACTGCCCTTCACGACATACCCAACACAGTTGCACTTTCGTCACACTCGCATCACATAACCGAGTGCTAACAATTTGCCCTCTTTGGAAATCCGAGAGGTCACTCGTTTTACACTATCACGGTTGCTCAGTTCACTGTTCACTGCCGTTCTACCGCTCCTCACGTAGTATGGAGTTCGGCCTAACAACCCGGCGCTGCGGTCGCCACCTGACCTTTGCAATTCAGAAATCTGACGTGTTTCGAACTCCAGTTGTTCCCATTAAATTGAAAAAAACACCATTCATATATCGAAACTGCTCCATAGATTTAATTTACTTAAAAAAAAGACTGGAATTATACTACTAACTTAGTATAAGTCTCTGCACGATTCTATAAGCAAATGGTATTTCCGTACTTTTTTTTCTCTATATGTAAATCCAACAGTGCTAAGCGATTAATTTTAGAGTATTTTGTTGTAAATTTCGTATTAAAAGTTAACATGACGATTTCTATGAAACGTAGTGTATCAACCATCTTCGTTCGGAGGCATACACTAAAAACATCAAAGGTCAATTTTGGAAAAACTCATTTAGAAGGCGCAGCCAACGGTTTACTTGAAATGATTTTTTTTCTTCTTTCTGCATGTGCAAGAAAGTGAGTTATCTATGTATCGTAAACAGAAAACTTATTAAAAGTTTGCCTTATATTCAACATTTCTACATTTTCTGTGATACCTACTTAGCTAATTCATCTTCCAGTTCTTCTTGCAGTTCAAGCTCTTCGAGTCGGTTAAACACGATCTCATCCTTTGTTTCAGGTGTCTTCTGGTTTTTCCTCAGTTCTGCTAATTTTTTATGATATTGTCGAACTTTCTCTCTGTGTTGCTCTGAAAAAAAAAAAAAAAAGAAAAGAAACATAGATCAAAATTCTGATCTTGAACTCGCGTAACATAATATTTATTTATACGTAATTAACTCAAACATGAACTGTGCTTATCTTGTATCACGAAGCCCTTTTTCTTCAATCAAATGCTATATGTGTGTTCTAGCACCTTTGTCGATTACTTTTTTAAAAAAATATGTTAAACTGGAGACATAGTCGCTAACTCTCGCCTTCAGTGCGAGCAGTTCCGGGTTCGATTCCCGGTGGGGAGGCACTCGGTCGAAAGTGTGAAATGCTTTTTCAGGCCAGTCACTCTGAAAGAGGTTTTACTGGGCTTTCCTCATTCACACCAGCCAAATGCCGTGTGGTCCCAGGCCCAACTTATAGGTCCCAGGCCGCTTCCTTCCTTCCTTTTCTCCGGATAGTGTGCTCGCCGAGGAACGTCATCCCTCAAAACGTGACGGGCTAAATAGCCATAGATGCCGAAAGCCCAGAAATCTAAATCCTAAATCCCTAAACTGGAGACATATGTGAAGGTTCCTGAACTGTTGTGGAACCTTTCTGATTGAAAAGACTTTACTTCTTAAAACTGTAACTTAAAACTATTACAAAAAACTAAACTTAATTTTTTCATTTAAAAGTCAATTACAGTTATCAGGAAATTCATTTCAATTTTTACGAAGCAAAAACTAAAGCAGTGGTAAGCATATAATCCTTGCATTTAAAAAAAAATATTTATTTATTTATTTATTTATTTACTTTTCCCAACGAAGCCTATTCACTTGAGTTTTGAGAAGTATTTACAGTTTTGCTCACAAATGTTCTACAGGAAGACAAAAAGTGAAACCATTTTATTGAAGTTTACTTCATGATTCAAAGTAAGATTGTTCATATTTGAATTATTGTGTATCCCAGAGCATCTATCGGCAATTATTACACGTAATTTATCTGTAAAGGCATAGAATGGGAGTACAATCATTTGCATCCAAAGTATATATTTTTTTTTTTTTTGCTTCTACTTTGCTGTCAATTAGGTAAATAGTCAGGGTGTCTACTAAAATTCCACAATGAAATTTCGTGACTTTTTCGTGACCTTTTCTTTACCAAATCATAAAATTTCCTAACATTTTCAAGAGCGAATTTGGGTGTGAATTAGGCCGAATTTTCATCCATGCGAAATAAAGGTACTTTGCTTGCGATTTGGTAGCGCCTAAAGCCGACCATAGACATTTTTGGTGTTGAATTGTGATGTTTTATAGAACAAAATTTTCCAATCTGTACTTACATTTGCACAGTTAAAAAAAAAATCGTGACCCAAAAGCCAAATTTCGTGACTTTTTCGTGACATTCGTGACTTTCGTGACCGATAGACACCCTGATAGTGTAACTTCTTCCAGGTTCCATATATTCTTTTGTTCTCTACTAGACAGGCACCTTAAGGAAAAATATAATTTAATTATAATTTATTTTAATATATTTTGTGTTCAAAAGAAAGAAAGAAAGAAAAAAAAACTCCTTCTGTTTGTTGAAGAACATTGATGAGAAAGCAATTACCTTTAGCCGTCGTTGACAAGAGAACACAGTATCTTTTCATTCCAATTCTATTTGCATTGCACAAGGTATAGCCAAGGCGGACAGGCACCAGTCGACAATATTGCTAACTGCAATTTATTTGAACTAAAACATTCTTATACGTACGGTGTTCATGAATATTCAGAGACTTTTTTGGACATTTTTATATAGTCAGTTAGCAACATTTTACATGCTTGAGAAATCGTAAACGTAGTAGTACACGAAACGTAGTTCTCCGATAGAAAATCAATGTTGTTAAAACTGAATACTTTACTTAGAGCAGGCCTGTCCATGAATTGGCTCCCGGAGCCAAAGCGTGAGCGAGCACGAGCGAAGATAAAAACAGGTGAGCACAGGTGCTGCTAGCTTCGCTTCTTCCACTGCATCCGATAAGTGTTGCCAACCACACATGATGGCAAAAGACCTATGGCCAAGCCTGGCCAGAAATTCGCACGATGATAAGCATTGAGCAGACGCAAGCGTGAAATGAGCAGGTGTGCTCTCCCCCTCCCCATTTCGAAAGCAGTGACGCGAAAACACTGCAGGAAATAAAATTGGTACGTTTTTTGGTCGAGGAAGACGCATGATACAGGTTACAGTTAGCGTTGAAGTAACTAACAAATGAACAAGAAAGAAACTAATATTAAACATGTCATCTTACAGACGTAAAAACGACTGCAAAAATCGGAAACGAATTGTTTCAGACCTTTTTAGCTTGCTTACACAATTCGTGACGTTGTATTACATTAGCACTCGGTCTGTAACTTGTCACTCGCTTCACGTTTGCTAAGTTGTAAACGCCTTTCGTTGCTAGATTGATAGGAAAACGACGGGAGGTTGAAAATAATAATAATAATAATAATAATAATAATAATAATAATAATAATAATAATAATAATAATAATAATAATAATAATAATAATAATAATAATGCGTATTATTATTATTATTATTATTATTATTATTATTATTATTATTATTATTATTATTCGGACCAAAGAGGGATGAAAATGGGGATTGGAGGAAATTCATAACTAGGAATTGCATAGTTTATACCGCTCACCTAACATTATTAGCGTTATTAAGTGTAGAAGGCTCAGGTGGGCAGGCCATGTAGCCAGAATGAAAGAAATTAGAAACGCTTTCATAATTTTAACTGAAAACCCAAATGGAAGAAGACCACTAGGAAGACCTAGGCGTAGGTGGGAAGACAATATTAAGATGGATCTTGCAGAAATAAGAGTACAGAGTAGAAACTGGATCCAGTTGGCTAAGGACAGAAGTTAGTGGAAATATTTTGTAAACGCGGCATTGAACCTTCGGGTTCCATAGGCCATAGAGTTAGTTAGTTATTATTATCTAAAAGAAATGTTCAAATGTTGTTAAGAGACAATTACACAGAAGAACTGAGTTCCGACCAAACACTAATTTGCCGGAAGGAAATTCCAGTGCAGTCCAGCCTACTTTAAGCGTTACCCGTGCAACCCACGTTTCATGTTCAAGACATTGGGAATAATTGTTCGTATCATTCAGTTGGAACGTTTCCTTCCGAATTTACGCTATTACAGTAGACCTACGCTATTACAGTAGGAATACGCTATTACAGTAGGCCTACAACATTGTGACTTTCAAAATCAGTCAGTAACTATCGAAGAAAGACAAGCGTGTAGCTTCAGTCGTTAAAATGATTTAACATTCTTTTTCACTTTTAACAAGCCACCGGCAAGCAACCAGCCAGGGACAATACACTTTTCCTTATTAAAAAGACACTCCTTGTTTAAAAAAAAAAAAAAAAAAAAAACTAATTGCAGTCACTAACGGTTACTCTTAAAAATGGAAAATCTCTTTGGATCTCTTAATATTTTGTTTGATTCTTTGCGATCAAAGTAACTTTAAAAGTGGAGTAAGAAATACTATTCTTCCTATTGATAGTGTAATAGTGGCTTCTAATCTCCACAACCAACCCCTTGCTAAGCCTATTCGTACACACATACATGCATAAGCTAATTTTCTGGAGATAATACTTAGATAATTACAAACAAGTGCTACAGTTTTTTTTTTTTCGTATCAACAGATTATCTCTTTTCCTAAAAAGCGAAACAACATAATATAACAAACCCACACTCGGATATAACAAACCCACATCCTTCTTTAACAAAAGGAAAGAAAAAAGAAGAAAAGGAACGTACATAGTTTATCATTTTTTGATTGCTGTTACAAGTTTGTATTGTCTATAGTTAACGGTTACCACATTGTAAAAAAACACTTTACACTAAATGGCAATCAGTTACCATACATACTTTTTTTTTTTTTTTTTTTTTTTTTTTTTTTTTTTTTTTGTAGTAAGCTAGTGATTACCGCCAAGGTTGACAACACTTCCGCTCCTCTAAGGACGAAACCCGAAGATCCACGAAGCACGAACAATGGTATTTGCCCGTAGAATGCTCGTGAGCGTTCACGAGGAGAGTTTCCACTATCTGCTCGCCGTGGGCAGGGCTGACTTAGAGCATGGTTTTCATATGCTTTATGTACGCCATTGCATTTGCTCATCTTGAATATTTAAACAAACTACTGTCAACTCTTCGGGAAGTTCCCGGTTGAAAGAACAACGCATCAGTCACCCTACGAAACCATTCTCTTAACTTTCAGTGTGTATCTATAACTCAAATAAGCAACTGCGACTGGTGGTTCTTTTGTATAGAACATTATTTGCGCGCAGACAATTTCATCCTAAGATTGGATTATAATATAACAATTAGAGCTATGGTGTATTGCAAATTCAGAAGTTAATAGTATGTTAAGGAATATTATGCACTGTAGGAGAATTCTTTGCCAGGACATAATCTCTTGGGGCTGCTGACCTCGTTTACTCCTTGGAGTATATTGTGAAAACTGAAAATATATATGTGACTTACGATAAAGAGGGCATTTCATAGAAAGTGGTTAAATATTATTATTATTATTATTATTATTATTTCGATGTTGTGACCTGCAAGTTTTATGGAAATTTCTATGTCGTGATTTTTTTTTTTAAACTGGAATTGCCAATAAATCTTTGTTGTCTAGGTATTTTTTTTATTATTATTATTATTTCTTTGTATTTTTATTATTATTATTATTATTATTTCTTTGTATCCCGTGTAACGTGGGTTCCTGTCACCACGGCATGGCGCGTCCTCAGGTTGCGGATCGAGGAGAAGGCCTCTAGATATAGAGGTTAGCTGCGAATATACTGAATAAGCAGTCGCGGACAGACGACTAGGAGTGGTCCTCCAGCTTGGGGGTTTGGGTAAGGCTAACACCCTCATCCTGTAAAAAAAGGTACTTGTTCAGAAACATTCACAAAAGCCTCGGACAGGGACTGATAACTTGGCACGACATCAGCAAAAGAAAATGGACATGAGATTTGGAACATGGAATATTAGAAGTCTTTATAGGGCAGGCGCGTTAAAATCTGTAACGAGTGAGTTAGAGAAATACAGGATGGACTTAGTAGGAGTTCAGGAAGTTAGGTGGGAAGGAAATGGATCTGAGAATTCCGGAAATTTCACGTTCTTTTACGGGGAAGGAAATAAAAATCACCAGTTAGGAACAGGGTTTTTCGTTCACAAACGAATATTACCAGCAATTAAACGGGTTGAATTTGTTACTGACAGACTTTCTTTTATTACTCTTAAGGGACGGTGGTGTGATATTATTGTTTTAAATGTACATGCTCCAACTGAAGATAAGGGTGACGATATATAAGATAGTTTTTACGAAGAAGTGGAACGGATATTTGACCAACTCCCGCGATACCATATGAAGATTCTATTAGGGGATTTCAATGCGAAGGTAGGACGAGAGGATATTTTCAAACCGATTATAGGGAACGAAAGTTTGCATAAGGAAAGTAATGACAACGGTGTTAGACTCGTGAACTTTGCAACATCCAAAAACCTAATCGTGAAGAGTACAAAATTCCCACATCGCGACGTTCATAAATACACTTGGACATCACCAGACGGAAAAACACATAATCAAATTGATCACGTTTTAGTAGATAGAAGAAGACAATCTAGCATAATTGACGTCCGGTCGTTTAGAGGGGCTGATTGTGACACTGATCACTACCTGGTAGTAGCGATAATACGGGAGAGATTATCGTTGAATAAAGGTAATATTCAATGTCCGAAAACGGAGAGATTTAATTTAAAGAAATTAGAAGAGAGCCAGGTAAGAGAGGAATACCAGATTGAGGTTTCGAATAGATTCTCGGTCTTGGAAGACTCGGAGTGCACTAGTGTCGAGGATACTTGGATTGAAATTAGAGATAGCATTAAAAGTTCAGCAATAGAAAAATTGGGACACGCGGAAATACGTAGGAACAAACCATGGTTCGACCAAGAATGCATTAAACTAGCAGAGAAGAGAAAACAGGCAAAATTACGGTGGCTACAAAATCCGAATGAAATAACTACACAAAATTTCGCAGATATCAGGCGGGAAACTTCCAAAACTTTTAGAACAAAGAAACGGGATTTTTTGAAAGCTAAAATTAAGGAGCTTGAAGATAATAGTAAAAATAAAAATATTCGGGACATGTATAAGGGGATCAGCGAATTTAAGAAAGGCTATCAACCTCGTGCTTATATATTAAAGAAATCTGACGGAACAGTTCTCACTGATACGGATAGCCTCTTAAATAGATGGAAAGATTTCTTTGACGATTTGCTGAACACGCAGCCAAAAACTAATGTGCGTGGAGAAAAGGAGATACACACCGCAGAACCGTATATTCCAGAACCTAATCGAATAGAAGTGGAAGCCGCTATAAAGAAATTAAAGAAACACAAATCTCCGGGTGTAGATGAAATTCCGGCTGAGTTAATTTTAGCTGGAGGCGAAAAATTGTGGAACAAGATACACAAACTCATTCTCCTTATCTGGAACAAGGAAGAATTGCCACAAGAGTGGAAAGAGTCAATCATTGTTCCAATTCACAAGAAAGGCGACAAAACTGACTGTAATAATTATCGAGGCATTTCTCTTCTGTCAACATCCTATAAAATCCTTTCAAATATTGTTAGCAAGATTGACCCCATACGCAGATGAAATTATTGGAGATTATCAGTGCGGATTTAGACGAAATCGATCAACTATCGACCAAATATTTACCATTCGCCAAATACTCGAAAAGAAGTGGGAATACAATATCCCGGTACATCAACTATTTATTGATTTTAGAAAGGCTTACGACTCGGTTAGGAGAGAAACATATACAACGTTCTTACAGAACTTGGAATACCGAGAAAGTTAATTAGATTAATTAAGATATGTTTAAATGAATCCCAAAGTAAAGTCCGGGTAGGAAAATTTTTGTCCACGAGCTTCCACGTCGAAAATGGCCTGAAACAAGGAGATGCGTTGTCGCCATTATTATTTAACTTCGTGCTGGAATACGCCATAAGGAAAATCAAAGATAGCAACCAGGGCCTAGAGTTGAACGGCATTCACCAGGTTATGGCATATGCTGATGATGTAAATTTAATAGGGGATGATAGGAGAACAGTAGAAATAAATGCAGAGATCTTATTAAACGCTTGCAGGGACATGGGTTTAGAAGTAAATGCAGAGAAAACTAAATACATGGAAGTGCGTCGGGACCGTAATACGGCAAATTGTGGAGGCGTTAAAATATTAAATAATGCTTTTGATAAAGTGGATACTTTCAAATATTTAGGATCAATATTAACAGACGAAAATCATATTCACGAAGAAATTAAATGTCGACTAAAAGCAGGGAACTCGTGTTACTACTCGGTTCAAAATCTCTTGTCGTCGCGAATTCTATCGAGGAATTTGAAGCTTAAAATATATAAAACGATAATCATGCCTGTTGTGCTGTATGGTTGCGAAACATGGTCGCTTACTCTGAGGGAAGAACATAGACTGAAAGTATTTGAGAACAGGATCCTGAGAAGAATATTCGGACCCAAGAGGAACGAGAATGGGGAATGGCGGAAGCTTCATAACGAGGAACTACATAGTTTATACGGTTTACCCAACATTGTTAGGGTCGTCAAGTCTAGGAGGCTTAGGTGGGCAGGTCATGTAGCTAGAATGGAAGAAAGTAGAAACGCTTTCAAAGTCTTAACTGGTAGACCCATAGGAAAACGACCATTAGGAAGACCTAGGCGCAGATGGGAGGATAATATTAAGATGGATCTCGCAGAGATAGGGATACAAAGTAGAAACTGGATGCAATTAGCTAAGGATAGAAGTCAGTGGAGAGCTTTTGTGAACGCGGCACTGAACCTCCGGGTTCCATAGGCCATAGAGTTAGTTAGTTAGTTAGTTTCTTTGTATCATCGGAGGTATTTCATAGTCGTATTATGTTCAGCATTCCGAAGCACGTGTAAGAAACAAGTGGAAATTTGGCCAAAATTATAGGTCGTCCTCCAGTGGCTCAAACCCAGGACCAGTTCGAATCAATCGGTTACAGTAGTTCGTATATTATGTTAAGTGAATTTTCAATGCTTTTAGGAGGAGAATTAAGACTGGACTAAACTCTTTATCCGTTCTTTTATATTTTTTATGTTTTTATTTTTATTTTCCACCTCATCTCAATCCATGAAGGAGCTGAAAGCTGAGGATGCAAAAATTAATCACGAATCAGCATTTGTAGGAAGATAATTTTTGATATTCACTGTATAACAGTCACAGTATAATGATGTGATTAATTAATAAACACATAATGATTGATTAATAAAAATACGTTCTTAATGAGCATGACAAGTATATCGACACACGTTCGACAATGTTATATTAAATAATTTAGATGCTATGTGGAAATCTGCATTCTAACAATATAACGGTAAGCGTAAATCATATTGAACTCCATGTGACGTTATATACCAAATGCCGCTCTTCAGATTATAATAAGGATATGACCCGATAAAAGAAGTATAATTGAACACTGGATCCTTTAACTGAAAGCAAATTTATTTAGTATACATTTGATATCTAACTTGATTTATTAGAAAAAAAAAAAAAAATGGATTATATATCGGTAACCAGCAAACTTACATTGTGTTATGTTACTCTTATAGCAACAGGAATTCGGAACAAGAAAACGAAGGGCACGGAAAATCAATGTGGTGTACAGTTACATTCAAAGCTTGAATAAGTCTGCTGTTTCACATGTGTGTGCCAACAATTTCTGACAGTAGTCAACAATTACAATATACAGAGTGAACCTGAAAGACGTGCACAAACTCCAGGAGGTGATTCGTGACATCAAAAGAAGACCACTAAAAAAAAGTTCTCTTACATGTTGTCGAATTCCGCGTCGTCTAAGAGTGACAGGGGTGCCAGCTTTGAGTCGAAAATCGAATCGTGACAATTGTAACGGAACAGAAAGATGTGCACAAAGGCACAGAAAGATGCAAGAGGATGTTTGTCTTCTTTTGATGTTACGAATCACCTCCCGAAGTATGTGCACATCTTTCTGTTCAGTTCCAATTGTCACGATTGGAGTTTCGATTCCAAGTTAGCACCCCTGTCACTCTTACACGACACGGAATTCGACAACATGTAAGAGAACTTTTGGTGAAATGAGAATATGACAGAAAACGAGAGAATCCCGGGAAAACCCACGGACACGATGTTGTCCACCATAAATTCACATGGCCTGGGATTGAAAAAATGAATTGAAATGAAATCTTTCAGTTTTACGTCACACACTTATGCCGCCTACGCTGAAGGAGACGTTGATGATGTGGAATAAAGGAAATGGTGGAATGAAGAAAGTGGGAGGAAATCCACGCCCATTGTGTTTGTCCACCACAAAGCACCTGGGATTGAACTAAGGACTACTCACATCAAAGATGAACACTCTACCACTGACTTACTGTGCTCCAAATTACAGTATAACACTGAATATACAAAATTAAATAGATTTCTTTCGAGAATATAGAAGCTGTAAGATTCATATTCAATATGTAGAGGAGAAAACTACCTTGCATCCCGGAAATAACATCGTAACACACAGTTTCAAGGCTTCACTGACTTCTTTCTTTAATGTACCTTCTTCCGGTACACTATTAACTAGGATATGACAATGGTTTCTGTCTTAAATCACTCAAGTGATTGCTTTCCTCGCATGCTCGCGATGACACAGTGAGCATTTAAATCTCGACGCTTCCTCCCTTACTCCATTACAATTTTGAAAGTATACAAAATCACGCCAATAAAAACTGAAAACAGTTAACATGAACGCTAAATGAGAACTGAGCTACATAGACCCACATCAAACACACTGTGCTTCGTATCGCATGGCGTATCAACACACGACAAGCACTTGAGTGGTTAAGCAGCCATTAAGCCTTGAAATTGAATGTTGTGGTATTATTATTTCCATAATGCAAGGTAAACATATTTTTTTTTTCGCCTCTAGATATTCTCTTGATGGTATTAATTTATGAAATGACTGTTCATAATAATAATAATCGCTTACCTCTCCACTGTTTCTCCCGCTCATCATCATATTCTTCCATAATCTCGACTTTGTTTTCGCCGTCCATAATGTCTTCCTGCAGCTGCTGAGTTTCCTTCTTCCATGATGAGAGTAGGCTCTTCTCTTGTTCTAACTTATTCAGCATTTCATCACAATCTACAGGGAAAAAGTTTCATACCATATATATATATATATATATATATATATATATATATATATATATATATATATATATATATAAATAAAATACTGTACTACCAAAATCTTAAAAACCTTAGTGTGTGGTAATCGGAACTGTCAGGACAATCATATCCTCTTACTAGTGACATTGTAACTTATGTTCAACGACGCTGCCATAGCTTTGGTCCCCATTACACTGTGATTAATAACTTACACATGTGGGTTCTTTCTTTCTATATATGGCGAAAATGAACAAACACTGACCAACTTACCTGCATATATAGATCATTCCTTCTCAATGGAACAAGAAATATTCTGTTGAAAGTGTCAAGTAACAAAGCAACATCAAGCACTCGGAGTTTCCAGACTACTTTTTTCTTCGTCAAAACACTTGAGACATTCCATTCCTTATTCATGTGGCGGAGAAGATCAGCTTTTGCTCACCCCTATTCTCGCAGAGAGCTGTCGTCCAGTTTGAATTTTGTTGTTAACACCGAATTTCGGAGAAAATGTGTGTTTCACTACCATGTAGTGGGAGGAGAAGGCTAATAAGTCAATTTTCTATACCATCCACTAAGGCTTTTAAGATCCTTCCTAAAGAGTACAAGGAATACGTAATTTTGCCATATACAGATTGACTTCTAGCAATGACTGATCGAGAATCAAGTACCAATCCAAGACATAATACAGATGAACGTGATCACTGATCGGACGGAAGAATGGTTTAACTGTTAAACATATTAAGGATACTCTTATTCCCACCACCATTATTTTTTCACGTTTTCCAAACTATTAAAGAAATCAAAGAGTGATCCTAAAAGGATTAAGAGTTCATAAGGCCAATTTTAGGCTCATCTTATATATATATATATATATACATACAGGGGATAGACAAAAAAATCTAAAAACACTTCATACAGGACACGTGTAAGTTTGGCCTTCCACTGTACAACACGTGTTGCGGTTGCCGATCGTTTTTTGTTTCCAATGTGTCATGTGGACCTTCCTCTTCCGTCAGCAGTAACCAGTTCACCTGTGAGTGTCGTGGTGCGGTAAAATGGGCGACCTGACAGACTTCCAAACAGGCATGATCGTTGGTGCCCGTCTGGTTGGAGCTTCTGTTCCAACAGTGGCGAACAATGTGGGGGTATCGAAAGGCACTGTGTCCAATGTCACAAGGGCATACACAATTCATGGGCAAACGACGTCTGCAAAGCACAACAGTGGTCGAAACACAATCCTGTCAGATAGGGACCGTTGGGCATTAAAACAGATTGTAGCAGCTAAAAAGAAGACCACTGAAATGAAAACTACGTGTGAACTCAATTCCAGCCTACAGAACCCAGTTTGATCGAAAACAGTGCGACGGGAACTTCATAAAATGAAAATTCATGGCAGGGCCGCTATCCCCAAACTCCTGGTCACAGCAGTAAATGCGAAGAGGCGTATCTAGTGGTGCAAGGACCACAAGGCGTGGACTCATGAGCAGTGGAAACACGTAATGTGGTCCGATGAATCGACCTTCACCTTGTTTCCAACAACCGGTCGTGTATGGAAAACACCGTCGCAGGCCTATGATGCACACTCTCTGCTCCCAACTGTAAAGCATGGTTCTGTTACAGTATGGGCAGTGATTTCGTGGTTTTCTGCAGGTCCCATCATAGCCCTGCATAGAATGATGAATGCTAAGGCGTATGAGGCCATTTTGGGGGACCAGGTTCTACCAATGGCCCAAATATTGTTCCCTGATGGTGATGACATCTACCAAGATGATTTGGCACCCTGTCAGGCTGCAAAAACGGTGAAATCATGGTTTGAGGAGCATGACCAGGAGCTATCACACCTCCCCTGGGTCCCACAATCACCAGATCTGAAGATCATTGAGCCATTGTGGTCTGAGTTAGAAAGGCGTGTTCTGTCTCATTACCCTCCACCAGCATCCCTTAAGGAACTGGAGCATGTTTTGGAGGAACAATGGTACAAAATTCCACACACCACGTTTCAGGAGCTGTATATGTCCATTCCACGTCGGTCCAAGCTGTTTTGGACGCAAAAGGAGGCCCCACACCATATATATATATATATTTCATTCTTGGAAGAATTTTGATACTATCTTAAGAAATTCAAGATATGCACGTATGTATGTATAATTAAGAATACTTACGTTATTAGAGTAAGTTATTGTTTTCTGGAGGATTCTGTGGCTCTGTGGTAAAACGTTCATCTTAGGTCCGAGAGGATACTGGTTCGATCCAGATCATGAACAAGATGAGTTTGTGGTTGGCAATATCGTGTCCGGGGATTTCTCGGGGGTTCTTCCGTTTCCTTCAACATTCTCATTCACTTTCATTAGTTAACCTTCTTCTTTAGCTTCCAGGGCATAATCATGGGACATCTATTCCATTGTTTACAAGTTTTTTTTTGCCTGTAGTGCACGTTTTTTCTCAGTTTTCACATATCTTCGAACTTGATTGATTGATAGATAGATAGATAGATTCATTCATCTATCTATCTATCTTATATATATATATATATATATATATATATATATATATATAAGCTATATTTAAAAAGTTCAGTTTTGTATATTTGTTCTAAACTAGCTGAAATGTACGTTCTTTGGCGGGATAAAATGGGTTTATAGTAAGTATTTCAATCTCTTTCCCATTTAGGAAACGAATGAAGTATGAATTTGGAGTTAAACTGCATCAGGATGCCACTATTCATATCAACAACCCCGAAAACTAAGACTTGGACACTAATATCGATAATTTTTTAAAAATTATTTTTATACGCCAATCCCTTCCCATCTTCACCTCTCACTTCTATGCAAATTGGGATGAATTTGGACTTAACCCATTAGGAATTGGGTTCTTTTCTGTTTCAGAAAAGACAATTTTTTCTCATTTTTGGGTCACCTAGAAGTGCAATGAAACAGAACTATTCAAGTTTGTGACGTCAATCATTTATTATAGGCGTGACGGGGTGTGACCATATGGTCAGGTTAGTCCTTTACGCGTACAAAGTGTAGAAATTTAAATTATTTTATTGAGCTTTTTAATCCGTATATGTTCTGTTTTCTTATGCAAAATGCGCGTCCATAGTTTGATCTATCTTTCAATTTTGAACAATTCTTGAGAATGAAATTATCATTAATTATTAACTATTTACATTGTATCTCACGTATTTCTTACCTTCAGGATGATTTATACAATATGATGGGGAAGGAAAAGCGGAACACATAGTCCATCATTATATGCTTTGCATTGTGTGGAGCCAACCGTCGTGCAAGTTTCAATCGCACATCTTATTTTTAGGTCTTTCACAGCTTCTACAACATAAGCAATGCTTCTTATCTAATCAACAGCACTCAATACTCGTACGTCATTTTCCGAACGACTGGAGCTCTTGCGTAAATTTAGATAGTTTAGAAGATGTGTCTGAAAACTGTATTTTCGAAAGTTGAGTTGTGGAATTTTTTACTTGATAATTTACAAGTATCCAAGCATTCTTTATTGTGGTATAAGCTATGGGAATATTAGCCACCAATAATTTTCCCATAGAGGACCAATTCTATAGCACCCAAGATTTGAGTTCATTTGGTCGGTTCCACTCATAAATTTATGTTTTCCTTTTCTTATACCCTCTATCTTTGGCTCTCACCTTCACTAACTTATGTTGTAAACGAGACTAGCGGTTGTTTTTAGCTGTGCAAAATACTTCATGAACAATTGATACAATTGTTACTGCAGAACTGTCCATCCATTTGACTACTACAATTTTGTCTTTATTCAGTGAAGGATCTACCCGGGGCCGGGGAGCCTAGGCCTCTAGTTTTTTGTGTAACAAAAATAATTTAAGCTATTATTTATATGTTTTTTGAATTTTTATAATAAACTCATGATTAGGGCAACCATAAAGCATAAAAAGCGGTAAAAGCATATTGGAATGTTTCACGTATGGTTAGTACCATATCTGTGATTTTGACCAATTTATATATCCAAATTTGCTAATCTTATAAGCATCGTAAACCATAATTTACAGAAATAAGGCATTAAGCATAACGCTTCTATTACAGAACCTTTTGTATATGCACAATAAACAAAAATAGTTAATATATTTTGTATCAAAGAAAAGAATTATCAACAAAGGGCGCTATCAATGCCGCAAACAATAGAAATCAATTGCCACTTGCCTTTACGCGTAACAATGGAAAGTTTGAATTCCTCCTCCTCTCTCAGCATCTTCTGCTTAGAAGGATTTTTTTTTTTCTTCACCTGGTGTTAAGAGGCAGGCAAGACTGGTTGTGCTTATTCCAAGATGTCAAAATTAACAGTATGTGCAATCTCAGGGAGTAAGTGAATTTCCAACTGACCATTTCAAAGCAGAAGGCAGTAATCTATTTTGTACTCTTTGTTCTGAATTCATTAAAAATGAGAAATCTAGTGTCTAGATATATGTATCTTTTTCGAAACACCGCTTCAGGAAAACTGTACAAAATGAGATAGTATATTGTATTGATGTAATTTTTAGTGGGAAAAATGAATAGTTTCGTATAAAATTTTTTAATGCTTATGTAATAAAAACGAGTAAAACAAAACAAATATGGAATAGAGATGGGTAAAACTGAAGTATAATTCAAGGAACAGCATAGTAAGGCATAATTGAGGAAAAAGCATAATAAAACATAATGTAAGGGAAAATAAAGCATAATATACAGCTGTATAAAGCATAAAGTTGGTTGCCCTACTCATGATATACCTATTGTAGTCTGGGTTCTGGGTGTCCCTCCAGTTTTTACCTTCTAGATCCGTCACTGCCCTTATTGTAATTTACATACCGAAACGTTCCTCGAAGATCTTACTTTTTCATTTATTGGCGTTCTTACAGGGCAGTTCCCTGGGATGCGATTTTCTAGCAACGTATCAACTGCACCATACCTAATGTTTTTCAAATGAATAATAAATTTATGTTCGTAAAACAAATTATCGAAACAAATCCTAAAGGAAAATCATTTTATTGATGCTGGAAGATTGTCAATGAAATCTAACAGATGCTCTACTGGTTTTCCAAAGTGTTCATTTGTGTACTGTGAAATCATTGAGAGGCTGTGAAACTTTAGGAACATAAGTGTAATGATGTCTACCATAACGAACAAATGTACTCGTAAAGGCCTAACGTATGGACAGGCTAAAATATAACTACAAAATTGTAAAGGTAAGAATAATACAATTTATGTCTTAGGAGCTGACATTTCTGGGGAAGGGAAAATAATTCAAACTTCCAATTGCTGCCACTAGAGAACTCTACACTAGAAGCCGCCTCGAAGTACATTAGGTTGAGTTGATTTTGAGTTTAATGCTCCATTGAACAGTGAGGCTCTATGAGACGTGGAATCCGAACCACATGAGCTCCCGCCGGGAATCGAATCCGGGTCTCTCACGACAAAGGCGCGTACGCTAACCGCTTAGCTACGAAGGAGCTCCGAAGTGCATTAGGTTGTCAAGTCATGTCACTTTGAAAGCTACGTAGAGATAGAAGAATAATAACATTAAAGTAGTGACATCTACAGTTTGAAGTAAACCATACTGTGACCATATTGTCACGCTAGTAGATAACAGGGCACATCGGGATAGTCACTATTCACCTCAGCGACCCCGAAGACTATGGACTGGTCACTAATAATTATCGATTTTTATTATTTTTACACATCAACCCCTTCTCATCACCATCTCTCACCTAGTATGTCAATGGGAATGAATCTGAATTTAAATGACACTGTTCAACTCAGCGACCGCGAAAACTATAGACTGGACACAACTATCGGCTGTTTCCGATTACTTTTACATGTCACACCCCACCCTTTCTCACTCTTCCCTTGCCGCAAATGTACAATAAATCTCTAAGTTAGGCCAAGGTGCACTTAAATAACAAAAATCTTCAAAATCGCAGCAGCGGTCTTGGAAGAGTTAAACAGTGTTACTTCATTTTTATTTATATATACATGTGAGAAAAACGTTTTCAAATATTGGAAGCAATATCAATGAATGTAACTATTCGACCGACTTTAATTGACATTTGTAAAATGAATACACGAGTATGATTGATGCTAATCAGCATTGATCAGGGATCTAACAAAGAATTTGCGATATCTCATTCCAATTTATCCGTAGTATTTACATTTTTGAAACGGTTTGTGGTGGACAACATCGTGTCCGTGTGTTTTATTGTGGTACTCTCGTTTCCTTCTACTATCTCATTCCTTCAATTCTTCACTTGCCTTCATTCGTCTCCCTTAGCCTAAAGGGCATAATCGTGGGAGGTTAAACTGAGAGATTTCATTTAATTTTTTTCTTATTTTTGAAAAGGATCTTCACATCGAACTTAATAAGCCTTAAAAAAAACTGCATTATTAATACAAATATTAAAATAATATAATAATGAAGTATATATATCCTATACATATTAGAAGATAATAAATGTATTTCAATAATGATACTAAGTTACTTATAATGAGTCGGGTCCTTATTCTGACTAATTATTTAGTCTTTGTGATAAATACACTAATTACGTGGGTTTTCTAGAGAAATACTCTCGTTAATTATTGTTAATATTCAGTTACACTTTTCACGGTCTCCTAACTTTCAGTTACTGGATGTTAAAGTAAGATTTGGCTATATTTCTCTGATATATTTTCAAGCTGGAAGTAAAATATAGTACACACAGTAACAGGAAGTGTGTAACATTTCTTAAACATGCATTTAACATACACAGTACTAATTCCTTAAACGAATTTTTTCCATTTATTATGACAATGTACATCATTGTGATGCATTTCATAAACACCTCCCCAACGCCGATATATATACAGGATGTTTCAAAACAACACCGACAACGTTTGGGAGGTGATTCCCGCCACCAAGATAAGACAAAAAGTATAGGTCAATCTGGGTGCACAAATGCTTCCTTTTGGAGTTATAGGCTGCCAAAAAAATTGATTTTAAAAGTCCATAGCTCCAAAACTATGGGACCTACATACTCGGGTCATGACTACGCTTAGGAACTAATATGTGCGCTATCCAAAAATACTCTCTTCAGAATCCTAAGGTACTCAGACAATTTTTTTATTGAGGGAGTTTGGCTACGGGCATGTAACTTGCAGTACTCACCAACTACCTCTAT
This sequence comes from Thermobia domestica, assembly GCF_964235325.1. Classification (NCBI taxonomy): domain Eukaryota; kingdom Metazoa; phylum Arthropoda; class Insecta; order Zygentoma; family Lepismatidae; genus Thermobia; species Thermobia domestica. The sequence goes on along the minus strand of NC_137454.1, from coordinate 48,439,165 downwards.
AAAAGTTATTGCGGAAGTACCGCAGAATTCTGAAACTTGGATATTTAGATAGCACAGCAAATACTAGTTCCTAAGTAAAGTCTTGACCCGACAACAGTAGGTCCCATAGTTTTGAAGCTATGGACCTTTAAAGTTCATTTTTCATGTTTTCGACAGCCTGTAACTCCGAAAGGAAGCATTTGTGCTCCCAGGTTGGTCTATACTCTTTGTCTTACCTTGGTATGAGGAATCACCTCCCAAATGTTGTCGGTGTTGTTTTGAAACACCCTATATATATATATATATATATATCAAAGCCTTTACTTACTTTTAATTCTTCTCTCACATATTTCAGAAGCTTGTTTTGCCGATCGCTTGACAAACCAGTTATCTCCTAAAAGCACCATAATTTCGTTTGTGTGTACCATTTTCCCTCTCATAAGAGCTTGTGATCCTATAGGAACCATGATATCGTATGTTACTTGATTTGGCAGCGTCTTCAATCTTTCCTTCAGAGACACATACTCTTCCTTAAACTTAGTCCACTGTTCTACTTTGGCTTCATTCTTCTGAATGTCCTGTAAATAAAATTCACAGATTCTTGATTATTTTTTAAAAATTCTTCTGATCAATGTATTATGTAGATTTTGAAAAAAAAAAAAAAAAATCCTCACACTCTTTGCACACTATATTTTGCGCACTCTTTTGACGCCTGACGTACTCGTATAATAGATTATGTTCCTGAAAAGTCAGTTAGACCTACTGTACAGTACACTGAAATAAATCCTAGGAAATATCTTGCAATTTTTCCTATAGTCAAAATCTCAACTTAGATCTCATGTCATTTCCTATGTTCTGAACGATCCTATGAGATTTCTCTTGTTTACAGCACGTTCTATTTCGGAAAGAAAATTCATAAGATTTCAATTTAAGCGACATCAGGTGAAAGTGAAAACATGTTTGTTTTCTCACCACCAATAAAGAATGCTATTTGCGCACTTATTAGTGCATATGAGCTTACGAGGAGCATATATTTTTATATGATACAAAGTCAACGTTCTATGACAACAGACATGCACAGGCAGAAGACACTGAAAAACATAGCTGACGGAGTATGCATTTTGAAACCTGGTACCTCTTCGGAGGTATGGAACAGGAGAAATCTTGACGTGTATGGCACACATGGGTATGATTTCCTACGAGATATGTCGTAACATTTGTCCTACAATAAATCCTAAGATATTTCCTAGGATTTATCTCGTAGTGTATAGCAAGCCCTAATGTTATTATAAAAGAAAATTCGTTCTCTTACTCATAAAATATTCAGTAAAATAATGCGCTACGTGTATAGTGACATTTTTAAAAATTCACGTTGTTATAAATGTAGTAATTATTACTATTTGCTGCTGTTTAAGCAGAAATAATACACTAAAAAACTGAGTTTATCAAATAAATAAATAAATAAATAAATAAATAAATACACTGTAAAATTTTGTACGTGTTTTATAGACTCAGTTATGTCATCAATTACCTTTTAAGTTAAATACTTTTTAGTACGTTTGATAGAACACATTCACATCGGAAAAAATATTCTAAAGATGAGAATACATCAATCGATAAATGTCATTAAGCTAAACAAAATGATTGTACAAAACCTCATGCGCAGTTTTTTGAATTTGATTGTAAATCTAAAAAATGATTACCTAGACATTAGAGCATGACGTTTCCTACAGATAATTCTTGTGTACAGTTTGTTATTTTGGGCTAGGTTTACAACACTTGAAAATACTGTAAACGAATTTTTTTTTCTGAAATTTTGATTGTAGTGACTCAGAGGCGCCATCCGAAAAATCTGATTACATGCACTGCAAACACTTGCAGTTTTACCATTATTTCTTTTTTAATACTGAAAAGTACTTTATTTTTCATACGAAATTAACACTTGGTTTCTTTGGGTTAAAAGTTTTAGTTGTTAGCAACAACCTGACATTTTTTAACCAGACATGCATTTGAAACACTATTGTTCTTTCAATAACAATGATACTGGTATTCTTTAAAACACTTGCCCAATAAACAAAATGTTGCCTGCTTTCCGAGAATAACAACATCCTCTGAGGACTGTTATAGGATTATTCTGTTCGCAAAAATTGTGGAAAACCTTTCAGTTTAACGTCATCCGATTATGCCCTGTAGCCTACGGGAGACAGATAATTAAGGCAAGTGAATGATGATGGAAGAATTGATGAAATAACAACGTAGGAGAAAATGCGGGTACCCCGAGGAAACCCACGTCCACCACAAACTCATCCGACCGGGGATCGAACCAGGAACCCCATGTATCAGAGGTAAACGCTCTACCACTGAGCCACCGTACCCCGCAGAAGTACAAAAACGATTAAACTCGACCGAATAGTGTACCGAGTCAGAGATAGAAGAAAAATGACGGCCCACAGAAGTACGAAAACGATTAAACTCGACCGAATAGTGTACCGAGTCAGAGATAAAAGAAAAATGACGGCCCACAGAAGTACGAAAACGATTAAACTCGACCGAATAGTGTACCGAGTCAGAGATAGAAGAAAAATGACGGCCCACAGAAGTACGAAAACGATTAAACTCGACCGAATAGTGTACCGAGTCAGAGATAGAAGAAAAATGACGGCCCACAGAAGTACGAAAACGATTAAACTCGACCGAATAGTGTACCGAGTCAGAGATAGAAGAAAAATGACGGCCCACAGAAGTACGAAAACGATTAAACTCGACCGAATAGTGTACCGAGTCAGAGATAAAAGAAAAATGACGGCCCACAGAAGTACGAAAACGATTAAACTCGACCGAATAGTGTACCGAGTCAGAGATAGAAGAAAAATGACGGCCCACAGAAGTACGAAAACGATTAAACTCAACCGAATAGTGTACCGAGTCAGAGATAGGAGAAAAATGACGGCCCACAGAAGTATGAAAACGATTAAACTCGACCGAATAGTGTACCGAGTCAGAGATCGAAGAAAAATGACGGCCCAAATATATTTACTTACTAATAGAGTAAACACACTAGTAGTAGAAAAGTGACCATTTATAGAGAGTCGACGCCAAACAATGCCCTTTCAGTTGGTCTACTCGCTAGTATGTGTGTGTGTGTGTGTGTGTGTGTGCCTTTGGTTCATGGTCCCGAGTTCTATTCCTGAAGGAAGATCACAAAAATTTAATTTAAAAATCATTTTTTTTTATTAATCATCCATATCCTATAGCCTAAAGGGCGTAACCATGGAACATTTAACTGAATAAATAACAAAATAATAATAATAATAACAATTACAAAAATAAATACATAAAAGTGAATAAAAATCGCCAAACAATACGTATAAGAGTTTGACTACTGAGAGAAGGTAACGTATCTCTCCAAATTGGCGCTTAGAAATTCTTATAACATATCTAGAACGGACAGACATCTTATTAGCGGTTAGGTTCCGCAAGTAGCCCCCAAAATTCACAGGGAAATTGACAGAATTATACAAAATTTAAGCATCAGACAAACGAACGGTAATAAAGAGTATCACTGTACACAGTGACTAATTACGAAAAAACAAAATTAATATTGGACTAAATGAAAGCGTGTAGTGAGGCCATATTAGGTAAACTGGCAATAGATCATAATGTGTCAGTATTTTAAACCACTGTCTTAGTAACGGGCTTAGCAAGTATGTGATGCAATAGGTGGGAGAAAAGTATCAATTGAGTTTACCAACACTCCATAGTGTTCAATATATCGCCCTTTAGGGTTCTGTGTTATAGTATTTTACGGGGGCATAAATTTGTAAAATTTACAAAAGGAATGTGTTATTTGATTTTACAATAGAACTCTACAACTAATTAAATTTTATCGGGATCTTATGTCTCATATGTATAATAAAGTAGAAGTGCGAAATGCAAAGTTTGTTCTTTATCATGTAGTATGCGAATGCAACGCAAGGCATATGTTCTTATGCCATATTTTTTTTTTTTTTGGCTCTTCCGTCGCTTACGCCTCTGTACCCCTACGGACGCACACCCACGTGCCCTCTCACCTGCTGCGCCCCTGGTCTGATTCGGTTAGATAGCAGTCGTGTTTTTACTAGCGATCTAGCACAGTTGGTTTGAGTTTTAAATTTCTGGTTCGTGTTTTATGTATTGTAGTTTTTGTCAAGTTATGTCCTCCCTCACAGTAAAGAAAAAAGTTTATAATGCCACTAAAATATTGTTTTCGTTATTTCTCAATTAGACAGGAAATTAACGAACATTTGCAAAAATGCAATTTCAGCTTAGGTAAGAAAATGAAATAGGAGTAATTGTAAGCAAGGTATATCAACATAGCCTTAGTAATTTAGGAAAGTAATATTTAAAACAGCTTTAGGTCCTCCGATTCCGGTGGGCCATTAGCGAAACTTTAGTCTTTAATAGAAGATGCGAGCAAGAATGCGAAACTCTTGTAGGTTCTCAGCACCAAGATACCGATTAAAAATAGCAAAAACAAGCCGATAAGGCAGGATGGCTTCGGATTTCCGCAGACCACTACGAAACTCGTTCCACAGCACACAACGGCCAATGTTTGACAACTTCTCGTTGCGCAGTTAATTAAGAGTAATATATATTTTTGTATTTTAAATTCAATTATTTAAAGTAGTATATTCATGCACTTTTTGTTTAACTTAATTCACTCATTATTTTCATTCTAAGTGCATCTTTGCTGCGAACACTACAGGTTGATAAGTATGTTACCAGAAGGCAGAGTAACGCGGAGGTTAGTTTGGAATAAGAAACATCACAGAGTGCAGCCGCAGAGTATTCTTATTTGTGTGTCAAGGCGAGGCATATATTTATAATTAAACGTATACTACTTATTCCAAAACTGATTACGTCCGGAAGCGGCTTTCTGAAACAAGCATTTACTGTTTATACATCAGAAATTCCTACGTATTTGAACAAAGTTCATAATTTACTGGTATCTAAAGAGAACTCAAACCTTGGTATTATTTATGTTTATTTTGTAATTTAGAATGTTGCCTTGTACAAAAGTAAAATCAAAATATTGATAAGGATATAATTGTATACTTCTTTCTAATAATTACCAGTTCCTGTCTTTGCTTTAGAATTTCAAGATTTGACGTTTCTAACTTATGAACTATTCCCTTAGGCACAAATTCTTGATTAGTAGCCATAATTCAACACAATACAAGTAATCCAATGCAACACCATCACACCACAACTGTATATACGGTTAGCGATCTTCATTTATTCGAGTTTTAGCATTGTTGCTAACAAGTATTTACTAATATATTTTAGTTTCACCAAATATTCCTACGGTTCGTTTTTGAATTTCATAAAACTTAAGTACTTAATAAAATTAATACAAAAGATATGTCAGTTAGTAACTATTTTGTTATTTTCTTTTAAACAAAGTACTGAAATAAACTTTATAATGAGAAATTAATTTTTGGTAATTTCGTATTAACAGGTCAAATTGCTTGCAACATTATCCGCTGTTTCCGGCTGGGAAATGCGAGAGTTGGTGGTAGATGGTGCCTGGCTGAGAATTGTTTGTTTCTTTCGGTTTCTAAAATCGTTGATAGTTTATGTCAGAGAAATTGTTTGATGGTAGTCGTGTTATTATGATTGTCTAATATAAGACACAATGGCTACAAGTAGTGCTTTAGATGTAACTTCAGAATATAAGCGTGTGGAGGAAAACTCTGCTTGTGAAAACAACTCTAGTAGCATTCATTATGGAAATGGAGTTCAATTTAATGAAGAGTTTGAGTACGAGGTACTATTTATTTATGTTATTTGTGTAGAATAATAACTTTACTACTGATTAACCTGCACATATATAAATACTAAGAGTGAAGCATTTGTTCATTAGGTTAAATTGCATTCCATATTATTATAGGTAGCATGTGTGCAAGGATGTCACCTTCATGCTCAGCATGTTGTATTATTGTGAACATAAAAAGTTGATTCGGTGTTGAAATTATCTTTTTCGAATTGTAGAGTAGACGAAATCAATCAGAGGGAGAAAAGGATATCCATTATTGCTCAGTTTTCCGTGAAGGTCAAGTTTAGGCATACCACTCGAAATCGTTGAAAAATTATACTAATTTCCTTCTTATAGTCCTCCAAAATGTTTGAATTGGGCGACATGACAGTACCAGATTTAGCATAGATGAAGTAAACGGACCACCAGAATCGTTGTTGAAAGACTGCAATTCTCTTACGATTTGCATAGAAAGTCCGGGCATACCCACAAGGATTAACTGCCGCACATGGCGGCTACGAAATCGAAATTTACGGAGAAACGAAAAAATCAGACGAAATATCAGTATGAGAGTAACAACAACAACAACAACAAAAAAAAAAAAAAAAAAAAAAAGATGGCAAGGGTGCACTTTCTGCAGAACAAGTGATTTTGCCACGTTGTTGACATGACGCAAGTAGGAATAAGTAAAGTAGGGTTAGGGAAGTTTGGACCCATTTTGTTAAAATTAACAGAGTGTAATTGCTCATATTGCTATTTATTATATCGTTGTGCACTCTTACCCAGGTCATCAGTGGAGGGTGATTAATTAAGGAGAAAAACTAAGTTACATTATGGTATATAAGAGTTCGGGTATTGATGCAATATTAGGTAAATAGACAACAGAGCATAATATGGCATTGTTTCACACTCACTGTCTTATTAACTGCGTTGCTACAGCAGTGAGTGGAAATACAGAAATGTAGATCGAAAATTACTAAGAAGAGAGTTGCATCTCAACCAAATGTGGCGAAATGGCGCAAAATTTTGGGTACTATTCCATTTATGGAGGCAGAGCTAAATTTGTAAAATCCAAAGTAGTAGTAGCTATGTTACTTGATTCCACAATAAGATTGTGCAAGTAATCAAGTTATATTGATATTTTATCTTTTACACGTGTAATAAGGTAGAAATACGAAGCGGAAAGCGTGTTGTCTAGCAAGTAATACTCCATAAAAAGACATGGTGAAGTGAATTGCTATGTGAAGGCAGTGTAGGAGGTGTTCATAGAAGTCTGGCAAAGCTGTTGTACCACACACAAGGCATGCGTTTTATGTCATATATTTTTCCATTATCTTCATTTATAAGTATACGCACCTGCTCCGTAGGAGGGTACCCCCTATTGCTCGGGCCCCCTTGCTGCGCTCTTTTCCTCTAGATAGCACTCGTGGTTTATGCACTGCAGTTGTTATGCTATTACATAGTACTGTAGTAGGATGTTGTAGGTAAAGTGCTAATTGGAAACGAGAAAGCAAGGATTTATTGTTGTCGTTATTTGTTAATAGTGCGTAGTTTGCAACACTTGACAATTTAAACGTACTAATTTTGCCCAAGTACTGAAGAGGTGTGAGGAATACCGTTTGGTCTCATCCCCAACGAAGAGAAAATCCCAACCTGCACCTCGCGGGAGAAAGCGGGCAACTCCTTAGATGGCTGACATGAATGGGGACCGACTGACTCTCGGGATAAGGAGTCAACCTCTACTAGGTGCCAACAGTCTTCTCGTAGGGCGAATGAGCGGGTGGAGATCAAGGCACTTTCTTGTCCTTAGGAGGTGAAACTGCCCTAAATGGCGGATGAACCACAAGATAGTTAACGACATGAAGATATGGAAAAGAAATGAGCATGCTACCACATTATTATTATTATTATTATTATTTTTTTTTTTTTTTTCAAGAGAGACGAAGGAGGAGAATAAATATAATAATGATTCTTCCTGAGGTATAACATTCCGGAGGTAAAATAGTCCCCAGTTTGGATCTCCGAGTGGTGACTACTCCGGGAAGAAATATCAAAGGAAAAAATAATGATGATAATAACATTTATTTCAACATAGGAACTTCGAATGTACGAACTTCACGACGTGCGGGTAAACTTGAAAATTTAAAAGTGGAAATGGATAAATGTAAAGTGAACATAGTGGCGTTATCATGTTTGTTTGGCTTATTTTAATAAGGTGAGCCTGATGTATGTAGTCATCACTCCAAGAACTGTACGATGGAGGCATTAACATTAATATTGATGGCACTAATGAGCACTTACACTGCTCAACGTTCCCGGGCAGAATGGACTCACCCGACCTGGCTCGTGGCGTCCTGCAGTGTTGTGCAGTGGCTTCCTGGGAACGGAGTTGTTTTTCCGCGCGGACGGCAATAACGCACAAAACAGGACCGTTGTTGTGAGTGTTGTGTTAAATTTGTTTTCAAGTGTGTGGGTTTCCGCTCTGTGACCAAAATGCCGCCCAAACAAAGCCGGTTTTGGGAAGGCTGTGTTGCGGCTCTTTATGACGCCCACTTTAGTGTTTCTGTCATTAGAAAACAGTGCAAGAAGAATGTTTGCAACATCAGTTTAAGTGGAATAAAAAATGTTTTTAAAAAGTACAAGGGCAACGAAGCTCCACCATTTGGATCAGCAACGAAGTTGCCTAGGAAGCGGGAATGCACTAAGGCCACCTCCACCATGCAGAGGAAACATCGCAAAATGGGAATACAAAAAAAGTCCGCCAACACAAAGATGTATGGCTAATCGTCTTGACGTGTCTTTGGGGACTGTGAGCCGGACGTTACACCATCAACTCATGCTGGAAAAAGTCATGAAAGCTCGTGCCCATTTTCTCAAGGATGCCCACCAAAAACAACGAAAGTGTAACGCCCGGAAGCTGCAGGAATGGCATCTGGAAAACAAAGGTGGATGTATGTCGTAACGCTCGATGAAGCATGGATTTACTTTTACGACTGCAGTAAACCGAGAGCCATCATGTACCGAGAGAAAGGCGCCAATAACTTCAGAAGGTGGGTCCATGTCTGTAAAGAATCCTTCCCAAAAGGGTTCAAGGTCGTTACTGGCTACTGTTACCGAAGTAAACTGAAGATTCGTAGAGTGACGTAGAACTGCAAAATAAATTCGCAATATTTTCAGGAGCAGATCATGCGGCCAATCTACGAGCATGAGATTCCAACAATGTACGGAAATGACGCCAATCTGGTGCGCATTGACATCGACAAGGCCTCATCACATACCTCACGATCGTCCCTCGCATTTTACAGGGAGATGGAGGAGGCAAGTGGTATACAGGTGATACCTTTCAATGAGGTACCTGTTAAATCTTCAGATGCAAGTCCTATGGACTATTGTGGATTTGGATTGCTGAAGCGGGGTTTAGGAAAACGGCGTGTGACAACTGTGGAAGGACTTTGGAAAGCTGTGCGAAGGGAATGGGACAATATTCCCCTCCCAGTTCTTCAGAGAAGCCTATTACAGTGGAAATTACGCTGTCGGGCTATTGTTAGGAACCAAGGGAAATACCTCGAGTACTTACGGACCTGGCGCCATGGATTCTTCTAAATTTTTAGGTAAGTCGAAATTAGGCAAATGTAGACTGAGCAACCTCTGTAGGCTGGCAAAAAAGCTTTCGACGGGGTTAATTGAACGAAACTTTTGAAAATACTTAAAGAAATCGGATTCAACTGGAGGGACCGATGAATCATTCGAAATCTTTTCACAGGACAACGAGTGAAGTTGCGCTTGAATGAAAGAGAAACCAATAGTGTGGAGATTGGAAGAGGAGTCAGACAAGGATGTAGTATGTCACCTCAATTATTCAACATTTACAGTGAATGTTTAATGAAGGAAGCAGATGATTCGGTTATTATAGCTAGAACCGAAGAAGAACTACGCGCCCTTATGGGCAGAGTAGACAAAAGAGAACTCGAGGTCGATAATTTCAAGTATCTGTGAAATATTTTAACGAGAGACTCTTACTGCACCAAAGAGATCAGGTCAAGAATTGCCATAGGCAAAGAAGCATTCAACAAGAAAATATCACTCTTAACTACCAGGCTTAATATTGGACTAAGGAAGAAGTTGGTCAATTGCAATATTTCCGCTTTTAACTTCCATGTTTTCTTCTGTTTTTCAATTATCAATCAGTTGTGTTCTTCTTCGTCCTACTCCTCTCTTTCCTTCTACCTATGGCGTTTCTTCGCAAGATTTGTTCAATCCAATTAGCCTTCCTGCAAAAGATGTTGGCCAAAAGCGATCTCTTCTTTCCTACCAGTGTTAAGACATATTGGTTTGTTACTCTCTCAATCTATTTTATCTTGTTTATGTTCATGCAGCACCACATTTCGAAGCGCTCTAATTATTTCTTTAACTTCCGTAATGTCCAAGTTTCCGAACTATACATTGCAATACTCCACATCAGGGTTTGAAAAACAAAAAAACGGGTTTTTCTGAAAAAGTCCAACCCATCTGGACCCATATTGGTATTTTTAGGTTTAATTGGGTTTTTTCGTAATATTTCAATATCTTTGGGGTAAAAGTGTTAAAATGTGATTTATATTTCAAGATTACCGTTGTCACAACTTGCATCAATTTTCCATTCACTGCTGTTTTGAAAAAGTTGCCACCATTTTGAAATTTTATATTGGATCGCCGAGAAAATCTATATAGCAAATTTAAAATGTCTCGTGCTTCTACTGTCAAAATTTCAACTTAAAAACTCCGAAAATTGCTCCCTATAGCGTGGATACCCACAATTTTGAAAAATGGCAGCCAATTTGAAATTTTACGTTGGATCTCCTCGAAAATATAGGCCTATACAGTTAATGTAGAGTATTCTCTACTCTGAAAATTTCAACGTAAAAGACCGAAAACTGCGCTTTGTAGCATTTATATCCGCCATAAAAAAAAAAAAAAAAAATGGCAGCCATTTTGAATTTTTACGTTGGTTTGCTGTCAAAATCTATATAGGAAGTTTAAAGTATCTCGTGCTTGTACCCTAAAAATTTAAACTTACAGTGCTTCCAAAACTAGAAACAAATTGACGTTTGGTGAAGCGCGTGGTACGCTGGCATCCCGGAGAGTCATTAGCTGGAACTGTCCTGCGAGTCTTAACGAAAAGGAAAATCTCTAAATATCGGTTTAGAGTTTGTCGCCTCAGTTTGTGCATGTTAGGAAGGGGGCAGGCTGTTTTTTTTCTTTAATCACTTCCAGCACAAAGAAACGAAAAACTAAAATAGGCTCTTTCCTTCTGAAAACACGTTTTTACTAGCGGCAACATTGGAATGTTAAGGTCTGTTGCCAAGGAAACCCTCCTCCCACTGTTGCTCAAAAGGACGTTTACGATTCGACCCTCGCTGAGTGACCGCAATAACTATATGACGTAGATTCCTTTCTTCAAAACAAATTTGCATGTGTTTTTGAGCTATCGATTTGTTTCTATTTTTGAAAGCACTTTAAAAGACCGAAAGTTGTACCCTGTAGTTGTATGGTATAGCGGTACGTGACGTTTGGGCGCGAAGCCATTTGGGCGCCAGACGTTTGTGCGCGAGTTAAAAAGTCGTTATGTTAGGCGCTGAGTACTAAGTTCGAATCAAGATATCACAAGGTGTCTACTGTAGTGGAAGTCCTTGAATTATACTGGATTTTGTTTTACATACTAGAAATACTGGAATTTCAAAATTCTAAAAACTGAATTAACAATTAAATTTTGTAAATTTAAGTTCCAACGAAAGTTAAGTGTGCTTTTTATTTGATAACTTTTCAAACCAAATGTAAGTAGACCAGACTACATATGATTGACTGCATTACATACATAGTGAGCCTATTCCATTAAAAAACTTAAAGCAGGCCTTCTACTGTAGTTACGCAATAAGTGTGAATGTCAAATACATTTCTAGTGGCTAAATGACCAATATATGTACACTTAACTATTATTTTTCACATTGAAATCGTTTTTTTTTTCCTTTCGCCACTTTCTTTAATGCAGATTAAATGCTTACAATGGGACGAAAAAAATGTGTGTTAAGTTTTGATTTTTATATTGGAATGTTAATAAAAAAAGTGATACCAGAAATATGGCATACTACAATTCCTAAACTCAATGTGTTAGACATCCTGTATGCGAAATATGTCTTAGACACTATGTATGCAAAATATCTTTCCCTCAACTCGATTAGGATATAAGATTTTTAGATTTCTGGGCTCTCGGCATCTAAGGCCATTTAGCCCGTCACGTTTGAGGGAGCACACTATCCGGGGAAAAGGGAAGGAAGGAAGCGGCCTGGACCTATAAATTAGGTACCATCCCGGCATTTGCCTGATGTGAATGAAGAAAACCCAGGAAAACCTCATTCAGGGTGGCTGGCCTGAAAGAGCGTGTTACACTTTTTCGACCGAGTGCCCCCACCGGGAATCGAACCCGGGACCGATCGCACCGAAGGCGAGAGTGTTAGCGACTACGCTGAAATCTTTTATTGGTAGTTCTTTATTGGACTTAAGGAAGAGAAGAGTTTGGCAAACGTAATACGAAAGAAAACAAATTTTAATATTCATAAATATGTAATTATTAACTTTCTTTAAAAAAATACAAAAATTAAAGCAATATGTTTTATTTAACATTAAGAAAATTATTAGCAGTTCGTCTGATTCCTTCATTTCCTAGCTTTCTTATATATTACAAAAATTAGATCAACATTAGATCAGAAGTACAAGAATCGTGAACAAGCGAAAAATCAATCCATGACGAGATTAGGCAACAAATGCCACAAACGCATTAAACTATTTAATTTAGATGAATAAATAAGATAGAGATAGAAAATATACAGATAAATGAGGTGAGATAAAGATAGAAGTGTAGGAAATGTATATATCTTGATTGGCGCTTAGTTTTCAGTGCCTAGCTTACTTTATATGTCGTAAATTGTGATTTTTACTATGTACCTCGCGCCGAAACGTCTGGCGCCTAAACGGCTTTGCGCCCAAACGGCAGCGCCAAAACGTCCGCGCCCAAACGTCCTATCCCGTGGTATAGGTAGACAAACGAACAAATATAGATCGTCATCCCAGGAGCCTCAATGACGTTCTCCAATTATCAATACCAAATATATTAATTTAAAACAAAGATGTAATTCATATTTTATAAAGAAAATGTCTTAAATTAAATTAAACATCTTCCAGGGTGAAATAGTTTTATTGTTGAAGTATTCACTTGTGATGCTTTGTGCATTCAATTACGGGATTTCCCAAGCACTTCTTTCACGACGTTTTTTTTTTCTTTCTTCCGAAAATGCATCTTTCTGTACTGTACATAGAAACTTCTACTAGTACGGAAGTTTGAATTCAGCACTTGAAATAGTAAGCGTTACGTAGTCTTAAATTTTACAAGGATTTTTACGCTCTTACTGGTGTTGATTCTACGGAATGCTTATTTAAAGAGTAGCAACAAATGACTGAACTAAACTGCTGTAGTTGGAAAACCAAATTTTACTGAAGAATACTTGTGTTACCGTACCATTAAAGGTAAGAAACAATACTAATAGTTTTACTAATGTATTTACATATTTACTGATAGTACCAGAACCTATGTCCTTAAACCCGTCAAACGTATGAGGGATAACGTCTCTTGGTGTCGTCAAGTCGGCGAGCACACTACTCACGAAAAGTACTTTCTAAAATATAAAATTCCATATTTTATTTCAAATAGGCTATAAGCATAATCCATACATTAATTTGTTATATAATTATCTCAAGCTAAGGTAAGTTTATTTATTTATTTATTCAGTACATTCAGAACTTTATAAAGGTCTTATATGTTAAATATTGTTGTACCTTAACGTGAAAGCATCTAATTTGCCCAAGGGAAGTCCAAAATCTGATAAAAATCACTTTCAATGTGATCACCTTAGTTGTTCCAATGAGATACTAACAAAAAGCTCAAAAACTTTTATATATATATATATATATATATATATATATATATATATATATATATATATATATATATATATATATATATATATATATATATATATATATATATATATATAAAGGAGGGTGCAACCCTTAAAAGCATAACGGGTCTTTTCGGGCTCTAATATTTTCCAATGCTCTCTTATATAAATTTTTGCACGTCTTATTGATTTTTCCTTCTAATATAGTGTCAAATAGAGCATTTAGATGTTAAAGAAATGTCTTTCAATATGCATTCTGTTTTATTTTTCAGCATACAACCTGCTACTTGTGCAATGGATATTATGGCCCATGTTTCGAAGAACCGGTGTGTGCCACTTGCCACGCTTTCCTCTTTCCGGAAGATTTAAGTCAACCAGAAGCCATGGCTATTTTTAGCGAGGTTTGTGTCTTTATGTTTCAAGAAAAGTTTTGATTACTTTCATGATGTAACCTTAACTGAGATTTAATTATGTGATACAGATCAATTTTAATATAAAGTTTCTCTTTTTTCTTAAGGAGTTAGACAAGTTTTTAATGTTCTGCCAAAATTAGTGGTTGCGGTCCTCAGTTGTTACATGGGGAGTTGAGTTGATTTTGAGTTTAATGTCCTGTTCAGCATCGAGGTTATATGAGACGTGGATCTACCGATTAACGTGGGATTCGAACCATATGAGTTCCAGTCTAAGATCGAACCCGGGTCTCCCACACCAAAGGCACGTACGCTAACCGCTTAGTCACAAAGGAGCTCTAAAACATGGTGTTACAGTTTTGAAAAAGGAGAACCCCACATGACTTAATAAGAAAATGTATAGCAGATGCCTAAGGGTTGATTATTAACAACGCCGTATAAGGGATTAAACAAGATAATCTTATATTTATGCATTATTCGGTACTCTTTAGGATGATAATATTGTTAATCATCTTCGAACCAAGTACTTCTAGAAAATTTATTATGAAACGGACTATGATTCAGAGATTACAGTATTTACAATGACCAAACAACAACAATAAATCTTCACAGCAACTACATAGATTAAGAATATTGGGAAGAGCGCTTTTGTAGAATGTTGAAACAACCTTTTGCATGAGCTTCGTATAATTAACAGGGTTTCCAGAGCTTGGAAGTCAGGGAATTTGATTTTTGTCAGGGAAATTATTGAAAAGTTCTTTAGTGCCAGGGAAACCAAATAGTAATATTCAATAATGAAGGCAACTTTGAAATAATAAGGTTGTTTGAGATTTAGAGATCATGTGATGCAACAATGTAGAATAATAGGATAAAGATGCATTAAGTTATATTTAAGTGTGTTGTGTCATGATTTGTGCTTAGGCTCTTAACTCTTAAATCAGTTGAGGTACAACGTCTTGAATGCCTTAATGTAGACATAATGTGACGTCTCTTATCCTCTCTGAACTGAAATACATACGTCTTTTTAACCGATTTTTTTAAAAAGGACAAGGTTTCAATTCAACCCGTTTATATATATATATATATAAATGTTTTGTGCGTATGTTCTAGGACAAGTCTTCGACGCAGGTGCACCAATTTTAATACCGTATTTGCGCGAATATAAGCTTTACTACTACATTTACGAGAAAGTTCAATTAGACAGTACTTTGAGTTGCTTCTCTCCCCCAACTCCCGTGATGACTCATCACCAACAGGACAGGTTTCAGTAATAAGTTCAAGTAGAAAGGTGGCAATTTTTGCGAAGAAGATGTTTTTCTGCTAGTTTCTTCGTGTCGCATGTCTATAAATATATTGTTGTAGGAATATAATTTGATAACAAATTCGCCTGGTATTTCTTATAATGTTAGTATGTGTATAATCAGTAAAGAGATGTATGTGGCAAATTTCATGTGAAAAGAGCAGTAAATAAGAACAATAAAACGTAAATAAGACTTTCCTGTCCATTTAGCAACATTTTGTTTTACTCATTCTACTTTTCGTATTTATAATTCTTTTCCTATGAAATTTTCCACAAATATACATTTCTCGATTATACACATCGTACCAGTACTTTTAATACCCTGCAAAGTCATTATCATATTATATTCTTACAAGAAGACAGTTATAGATATACGACAATCATTTTGGACATGAGTGTACATGTAATTTTGAAATTGACGAATTATGTGAGGAGGCAATCTCGATTATAGGTCGCACCGTGATTTTTCAAGCCAAAATGTAGGAAAAAAGAGCGCGGCCTACATTCGCGCAAATAGAACATTTTCTTTTTTGTTTGAAAGAATATTCTTTTCCGGTGGTTCCACATAAATTTCATGAGGATCTATGGTATTCGGAGATAGACCGTAGAACTTGTCAGTGGCTGACATTGTTCATATCATAATTGTATGATGGTGCATAATTTCGTTACAGGTGCACCAATTTTGTTGAATTATTTTTTGTTTGAAATAATATGTTCTCGTGGTAGTTTGATATAAATTTCATTAAGATTTGATGGTAGCCATCGGAGCTAGACTATGAAATTCCTCAGTGGTTCATAGTGTTAATATCGTCATTAACCAACTTCATAGTATGCATGCTTATACATAACTTCATCACGTATGTTCCTTTTTAGTTTCAAAGATAGAAGATCATTGTTAGTTTTCGATACCTGAGTATTATTATTAATGATGATATGAAGTGCGAATGTGAAAAATAAGAAAGGATATGAATAGGGAAGGAAGTCCTAAGGATGAAGAAGAGTCTGTTTTTGTGGGATCTTGAATAAAGAGTTAGGAAAAAGACTTATAAGATGCTTCATATAGAGCATTATACTGTATGGGTCAGAAACATGGACACTGCGCAAAAATGATGAAAAACGACTAGAAGTTTTTGAAATGTGGGTGTGGAGAAAAATGGGAAGAATTAACTGGGTCGAGCGGAAAACGAATGAGAGGATCTTAGAAATGGTGGGGGAGAAAAGAACAGTTTTAGAAGTTATTAAGAAGAGGAAGAGAAACTGGTTGAGACATTGGCTAAGAAGAATCTGTATCATTAGAGACGTGCTAGAGAGTATAGTGGCAGAAAAGAGAGGGAGTGGGCGAAAGAATGATGATATCAAAACAGAGAAATCGTACGTGAAGACGAAGAGGTCAGCGGAAGACCGTGAAGCATGGAAGCAAGTGACCTGCCAATTATGGCAGAATATCTATGATGATGATGATGATGATTTAGTTTCGATGATGATGAGATTCTATATAAATTTTATCAGGATCTAATGACAGTCTTTGGAGTTGAACCGTGAAACTGCTCAAGCCGATAATCGTAATACCATGTCTTTGTTCTTATATAATTCCGTATTTTTTCCTTATACCGCTGATAATGTTTCTGTTTAAATAAGTGGTATTGACCTCATTTAGACATACAAAATTTTGATAAATTATACAAGAAAGATCTGCAATAATCCCCTTTCTTTATATTTTCTATTTGTCATGTTTAAGTAGGCATCGCAGAGAATAGGAATCCCTATTACATACTGTAGCAACAAACTGAAAAATCGTTATGAGATTTATTATTATTATTATTATTATTATTATTATTATTATTATTATTATTATTATTATTATTATTATTATTATTATTATTTTACAGAAAACGGACGATGGCGATTCTGGAAATGATGAACCAACAGATTTGTATTACGCAATGGAAAGGCGTCAGAGCTTGATTATGTACCACATGCCACCGAATTCGGCTGCCGCTCCAGCTCCACCCCCCGTAGCTCCAAACAGGCCTGACCGACTGGCGGAGAGAATTCAGATGTTGACTTCGCCCAGGGAACTAGACAACTTGACACCTGGTCTCATTGAATGTCTTCCACCGGAAGGTGAGTTCTATTCGTAGAGTGTAAGTAAATTTATCTTAACGTAAGGAGCTAAACTGACAAATGTTGACTTGGACTAACCTTGGTACATGTCTGTTACTTAGTAATTGCGAAAATTTTCATTGGCAGCTCCCATCTTCATCAGCGGTGTTTTCTTAGAGCATCCACAATTACATTACGAAACAAAAGAATAATATAGTTTTGCACTTATAATTTTGTACATTATCCAATATTATAGTGTTTAATATCTGTACTCTCTAAATAGTACAGTAAAGTTAATATTTTAAATTTAAAACAAGGACTTTCAAACTGAATCGGCTGGTCCACATTTTGTCCGTTCTTTCTGATATCCATTAAAGAGAAGTCCGTAAGAGCAAGAAGTGAATGTTCAAGTAAAATGATTACATTCTGAACTTCTTAACAAAAGGAAAAGTGACTATATGATCAAACTTGCACTTGTACAAAATGTATTCACTTAAAATGGAAACGACAGTTACATAAACCCCTAGAAACTTCGAATCGATGCAACTTCATAATGTCAAGGAAAGTCTTCAACAACTTAAGTTTTTTGTTTCCAATCTACATGACGAAGATGATGGTAGTTCGTTGAAATAGTTTGAATCTGTCTACAGCATTATACGTAGGATACTTCTAATTGTGTTTTAACTATTAAAAGGGCGTCAAGCATTATGTTTAAGCTACATTATGAACTCTTAGACTAAAATACTTCATCAGATAGAAGAAGTATGAAGAAAGGGGAAAAAGAAATAAAGTATAGAACAGCAGTATCAACAATAGATCCGTATATTTCGCGGAAAATGTTGAATTGTGGTGATACTTACTTTATAAGTTAAATATAATACCATGATTTTATCTACACTGGTTAACAATTGCTAGGGTTGAAACACATTTTCAGCTATAATGTTCTGTAACATAATCAGGGTGCAGTAAGTGATCAATATATGAGTACAGATATTATGCAAGCTTTATTGCCAAAATACGGGATGCATTTGTCATCATGGAAAGGAACAGGACGTGAGAAACCAGACATATGGAGAGCACTATGAAGTAATGGCATGATATGTCAAGTGTCATGAATAGAGAGGAGTTCGGAGCAAATCCGTAATGCTTATGACCACCTGGGGTACTAAGTGCACATCTATTTGCCATGCTGTTCACGAGAGAGTTTATGAGTTCCACGGGTATACCGTCTCATTCTTCCCTTAGGGCACTTTTCAGGTCCTGAAGGGTGAAAAGTAGTAGATTTCTGTGTCCATCTCGTCGTCCAAGAGCATACCAGGCATGCACAATGGGATTAATATCAGGAGAATACGGTTGGCAGTTCATGAGGTAGACATTCTCACGCTCCAGGCTTTCTTCAAGTTGGGCGGTTCTGTGTGGTCGTTAGTTGAACACGAACTCTGGGCTCACTGCACCACGAAAAAGACGAACATATCCCGGCAGGATCTCATTACAATACCGTTCACTGGATATAGATCCACCTGCAAAAATGTGCAGTGGTGTTCTTCCAGTTATCATGATGTCCGCCCATATCATTACATCATTGCCATCATACCCATCCCATTCACGGATGTTTGATGAATGGTGACGCATTTCTTGTTCTCGTCATACCAATTGATAACAGAATCACTGGACCATGACTTATCTGAGAACATGACATTTCCCTAGTTTTCCTCGTCCCAATCACTATGTATACCATACACTACTGTAATCTGACACGGCGATGAGTGGGGGATATTAGAACACACTTAACGGGCTTCCACTCATACAACCCGACACTACTGAGTCGTGAAATTGTTCGGGGGACACACGAACACCTGACGCCTGGCATATTGACTAGCAACTTGCGCTGGAGTGGCACATCTATTCCTTCAGGCCCATTGGCCAATATAGCAATCCTGTCAAGCTGTAATCCTACCATGATCTCCACCATCCACACGTACATCTGGTCACACCAGCTTTCTTCAGTCGGAAATAAAGCTTTGTGCTACTTCCATCACATGTGCAAACTCCGTAACACTTTTACCTGCTTAAAAACGACCAGTGGCTCTTCCACGATCATAATCACTGAGATGAACCCTTTGCGCCATTTTCCAATAGACCAATTAACTTGCACTGCAGTATTGTACTAACAGCAGCGACTGTCGTGCTTGGCTGCGTCTTTTAAGTGTAACCTTCTGACTCAATCTGGCATTTGTTCGCGAGCAGGAACCTTGCATAGCAGGGTTGCCTCTCCTTTAGGATGTAATGGCTCACTAGTGGCCTCTGCTGATATATTTATGCCACTACATAGCCACGTTTTCAAAACTTCTGATTGAAAATGTGTTTCATTCCTACCAATTGTCAACCAGTGTATGTGAATCATTAGGTACCGGACCACATTAAAAATATAAACCGGGTTAGACACGTGGACCACTTACTAGGTTTTGTTGCACTTCATTATCTTCTGTAAATATAAAAATGAAAGTAATCTTATTTGGAACCGGATCACGGGAAATCGACTGATCTATTTGAAACAACCTTTTGAATGTAGTTCGTACATACCTTGAACTGGGTTTTTATTATGTCAATTTGATTGAAATGTGGAAGAATGGGTTTTCAGTTAGTTTGAAAAGTATGAACATTGTAATTAGGTACACTCGTTCTTACTGTGATTCAGGAGTTTGATGCTGTAAGGGCGTAAGTCTGAAACATACAGTTGGAGATAAACGATGTTGAAAATTTAAGTAGTGTTTTTTCTTTCATAAAACAATGTAATATGCAGCATTTTATTCCGATATTGAATTGAAATATGTCAAAAGCCATAAATGCGTTTGATGCAAAAAAGGCGTAAACTCGCTTACGCCATTATTACACCGAACTCCTCAATTTTGAGTTCTTGTATGGATAAATGTTTGAACAAATTGCTTGTGGATGCAAGTTTTAAGATTTTTGTTCTCTTCCAGTTCTTCTTAAGGTATTCTCTTATTTGGACGACATATCGTTGTGGAGTGTAGGAAATGTATGCAAACGATGGCAGCGTCTGCTTCACACACAAGTTGGAGAAGAGAAATGGAGGCTATATACCTTTATGAGGTGGCCGCTGTATAAACCTATGATTCTTGTCAATGATTGGTTTAAAGTCTACACTGAGTTGTAAGTAACGTCTTCAGTGCTTTCTTTAAATATTATAAGAGTAAAACATGTAATAATTGTTTAGTTCTGGTAACAAAAAAGTGTCCAGATTCTAAGGGTTTTGTTCTTTCTATCGTAGGACAGAAGTCAAAGGAGAACTTCTGTGAACCCCTCCGGGTTCGATAGGCCATATACATATATATATATACATATACGGTAGAGTGGGGGCAAATGGGACAATTTTCCGTTCAGACGTTTTAAACTTACAATTTCGCTTCAATTGAGAAACTAAAGGTGGCATATTCAAGATTGATCTTTTGGGAACAGTTCACATTTTTTTGGAAGTCAATAGAAATTGTACTTTATTAAAAATTTGTTGAAATTATTTCGACAATGCATTTTGTTCCATTTGTCCACATTGGCAGGTCTACTGGGACACCTATTAGGGTCAAATGGGACAAAGTAATATATATGTAAAAAAAAATGGGGAGTTTACATTAAATGGTCAACATTACACGGCAAACTAGTATCAGTTTTAAATATATGACTATATAAACATCATACGTAGGACCTATTTTTAATTGGTTCGATCCCAGCTCGCGCCGTGTGGACTTTGTGGTGGACAAACACCGTGCTCGGGGTTCTCCCGTTTCCTCCCACTTTTTTCATTCCACCATTTCACTCATTTCTCATTGTCACCGTTCCTTTAGCCTAACCGGCATAACCGTGGGACGTTAAACTTGAAGATTTCATTTCATTTTTTCTATTTTTAATCGCTACTCTTAGTGATCGAACTTGTACAAGTAACCTTTAAACCTATCGGCAAAAATTATGAGAAAAATGTTGAGAATGCCTCTAACTTTTATTGTTATTAGTTCTAATTTGAAAAATTTGTGAATATGAAGCATCCGATCAGTAGATAGGCCGATTAAACTAGTCACAAGGCGATGAAATTAAAGTATGGTAATGTGAAGTTGATTATTAATGGAAAACAATGCCTGTAATACAGTACTTACGATTTACTGCCATTAGGTTTACATAAACAGAATATATTAAGCTATTTACATTATTAAAAGCATTACATACAAAAACGTATTCAGTGGGAACAGCCGGGACATTGTTCCAGTTGTCCCCACGCGAAATGTCCCAGTTGACCACACACAACCATATTTCACATTCCATCTCCTTACTCAAACCCGCGTAACCTAGCGTATGGAACCGGCTTCCTGTGTTGGAGCCCTAAAAGCACATGTTGAACATAGATATTCGCCTTAAGAATACATAAGTGTTCTAAGGGGGAAATTGCATTCATAATATGACACAAAGAATTTACTTTTACCTGCCAAAAGTGTTCTTCTTGCTTCCCTGTTCTTTGTGCGTGTTAGATTGTGCGACTCACATGCCATAAATAACTGTTTACATGACCGTTTGACACTGCGTCCACAGTACTACAAAAAATTCTCGGTACTCCCACCAGATGGTACCAGCAACTAATGTCCCAGTTGATTTGGCGTCCCAGTTGTCTCCACTCTACCCTACATATATCGGGTGGGGAGGTGACTCCTGCCACTGAAACAAGGCCACATTCATTTTCCCACGCTTTCGGCACCTACCAAAACTATGTCTGATAGGCGAAAGTTCAAGAAAACGTTTTTTTCTTGTCTCAGTGGCAGGAGTCTGTGTGGGTGCTCTTTTGGTAGACTTGTTCACCGCCCTCATGAGCATCCCACCCCAGACCTACCCTTATCCCCCCAAAAAAAAATCACAAACGAAAACCTCAGATTTATTAAAGGACGAAATGTAAATGGAATAAATAAAACTCGCTAAGAAATCATTCTATTCTTATGTTACGAGTGTGTACAAACAATAGTGAGAACGTTTTATATCTATCTTATATTTATAATAGAAAATCTACATAGATACAATGTGACAAAGTAAAGTTTGTGTAGAGATAATGTCCCGTTAAAATCACAACTATGTGTTAGAAGTAGAAAGTTGCTCTTTGTCCTTAAATTGTAAATCTCTGGCGATATGAGAAAGAAGGTTGAACTTCAAATTATATGTACGTGATGAGATAGAATAAGTTATGAAAATTCTACAATATAATTAACGTTTCACAAACCAAAAAACAAAATCTCTGAACATTAGACATACATTAATCAATAAATGTAATTAAGTCAAACAAAATATGAGTGAATCGTGGTTTTCGAGAAAATCCAAAACGATTAGATTTCTAGGCTTTCGGCGTTTGTGGACATGTTAGCCGGTCACGTATGAGGGTTGACTGTCCCTCGGCGAGCACACTGTCCAGGGAATTCAGAGAAGGAAAAGGAATGGGGAGGGAAGGAAGCAGCTCGAGAACATTATGTTAGGTACCATCCTATGCTTTCGGCAGCCTATAACCCCGAAAGGAAGCATTTGTGCATCCAAGTTGGCCTATTCTTTTTGTTTTACCTTGGTGTCAGGAATCACCTCCCAAACGTTGTCAGTGTTGTTTTGAAACACTTATATATATATATATGTTGACAAAGGCGATGATTTAAAATGGAAGAAAATACATCAGGGTTTTAAAATTCACACAAGTTGTTTGTTACATAAGTAGCAGTATTTATCCAAAATATCACACTCATGTTCGTCCAAACTATCACACTCATATTCAGCTGTCAACGTAGTTAAATAGAGCTCTGAAAATAAGCAAAAAGTTTGTTTTCTTGCAATGATACCAACTTTAACCTCCCATAAATCCTGTAAATAAAATATAAACAGCTCTGCATTATTGGTGCATATAGTTCACCATATATATAGCTTAGTCGCCAACGCTCTCGTCTTTGGGGCTAGCATTCCCGGGTTTGATTCCCGGTGGGGCACTCGGTC
The DNA here is from genome assembly GCF_964235325.1 of Thermobia domestica. NCBI lineage: Eukaryota > Metazoa > Arthropoda > Insecta > Zygentoma > Lepismatidae > Thermobia > Thermobia domestica. Next base: position 48,415,561 of record NC_137454.1, on the reverse strand, counting down.
GAAAAAGTGTAGAAGGTTTTTTTAGGCCAGTCATGGTAAGTAGTTTTCCTGCGAGTTTTCCTCATTCAGACCAGGCAAATGCCGGGATGGTACATAACATACAGGTTCTAGGCCGTTTCCTTTTCCTCGAAATGTGTGACCGTCGAGGTACGTCATCCCTCATGCGTGACGGGCTAACATGGCCATATATGCTGAAAGGCTAGAAATCTAATTCCTAATCCTAGGTCTTTTCCTATAATTGCGAAATATGTATATATTACGTCACACGAGGAGTGATCAGAAAGTAAGGTTACAAAACCGTCAGTGAAATATGTATATATTACGTCATACGAGGAATGATCAGAAAGTAAGGTAACAAAACCGTCAGTGAAATATGTATATATTACGTCATACGAGGAATGATCAGAAAGTAAGGTTACAAAACCGTCAGTGAAATATGTATATATTACGTCATACGAGGAATGATCAGAAAGTAAGGTTACAAAACCGTCAGTGAAATATGTATATATTACGTCATACGAGGAATGATCAGAAAGTAAGGTTACAAAACCGTCAGTGAAATATGTATATATTACGTCATACGAGGAATGATCAGAAAGTAAGGTTACAAAACCGTCAGTGAAATATGTATATATTACGTCATACGAGGAATGATCAGAAAGTAAGGTTACAAAACCGTCAGTGAAATATGTATATATTACGTCATACGAGGAATGATCAGAAAGTAAGGTTACAAAACCGTCAGTGAAATATGTATATATTACGTCACACGAGGAATGATCAGAAAGTAAGGTAACAAAACCGTCAGTGAAATATGTATATATTACGTCATACGAGGAATGATCAGAAAGTAAGGTAACAAAACCGTCAGTGAAATATGTATATATTACGTCACACGAGGAATGATCAGAAAGTAAGGTTACAAAACCGTCAGTGAAATATGTATATATTACGTCATACGAGGAATGATCAGAAAGTAAGGTTACAAAACCGTCAGTGAAATATGTATATATTACGTCACACGAGGAGTGATCAGAAAGTAAGGTTACAAAACCGTCAGTGAAATATGTATATATTACGTCATACGAGGAATGATCAGAAAGTAAGGTAACAAAACCGTCAGTGAAATATGTATATATTACGTCACACGAGGAGTGATCAGAAAGTAAGGTTACAAAACCGTCAGTGAAATATGTATATATTACGTCATACGAGGAATGATCAGAAAGTAAGGTTACAAAACCGTCAGTGAAATATGTATATATTACGTCACACGAGGAGTGATCAGAAAGTAAGGTTACAAAACCGTCAGTGAAATATGTATATATTACGTCATACGAGGAATGATCAGAAAGTAAGGTTACAAAACCGTCAGTGAAATATGTATATATTACGTCACACGAGGAGTGATCAGAAAGTAAGGTTACAAAACCGTCAGTGAAATATGTATATATTACGTCATACGAGGAATGATCAGAAAGTAAGGTTACAAAACCGTCAGTGAAATATGTATATATTACGTCATACGAGGAATGATCAGAAAGTAAGGTTACAAAACCGTCAGTGAAATATGTATATATTACGTCACACGAGGAGTGATCAGAAAGTAAGGTTACAAAACCGTCAGTGAAATATGTATATATTACGTCATACGAGGAATGATCAGAAAGTAAGGTTACAAAACCGTCAGTGAAATATGTATATATTACGTCATACGAGGAATGATCAGAAAGTAAGGTTACAAAACCGTCAGTGAAATATGTATATATTACGTCACACGAGGAGTGATCAGAAAGTAAGGTTACAAAACCGTCAGTGAAATATGTATATATTACGTCATACGAGGAATGATCAGAAAGTAAGGTTACAAAACCGTCAGTGAAATATGTATATATTACGTCACACGAGGAATGATCAGAAAGTAAGGTAACAAAACCGTCAGTGAAATATGTATATATTACGTCATACGAGGAATGATCAGAAAGTAAGGTAACAAAACCGTCAGTGAAATATGTATATATTACGTCACACGAGGAGTGATCAGAAAGTAAGGTTACAAAACCGTCAGTGAAATATGTATATATTACGTCACACGAGGAATGATCAGAAAGTAAGGTTACAAAACCGTCAGTGAAATATGTATATATTACGTCACACGAGGAGTGATCAGAAAGTAAGGTTACAAAACCGTCAGTGAAATATGTATATATTACGTCACACGAGGAATGATCAGAAAGTAAGGTTACAAAACCGTCAGTGAAATATGTATATATTACGTCACACGAGGAATGATCAGAAAGTAAGGTTACAAAACCGTCAGTGAAATATGTATATATTACGTCATACGAGGAATGATCAGAAAGTAAGGTAACAAAACCGTCAGTGAAATATGTATATATTACGTCACACGAGGAGTGATCAGAAAGTAAGGTTACAAAACCGTCAGTGAAATATGTATATATTACGTCATACGAGGAATGATCAGAAAGTAAGGTAACAAAACCGTCAATGAAATATGTATATATTACGTCACACGAGGAGTGATCAGAAAGTAAGGTTACAAAACCGTCAGTGAAATATGTATATATTACGTCATACGAGGAATGATCAGAAAGTAAGGTAACAAAACCGTCAGTGAAATATGTATATATTACGTCACACGAGGAGTGATCAGAAAGTAAGGTTACAAAACCGTCAGTGAAATATGTATATATTACGTCATACGAGGAATGATCAGAAAGTAAGGTTACAAAACCGTCAGTGAAATATGTATATATTACGTCACACGAGGAGTGATCAGAAAGTAAGGTTACAAAACCGTCAGTGAAATATGTATATATTACGTCACACGAGGAATGATCAGAAAGTAAGGTTACAAAACCGTCAGTGAAATATGTATATATTACTTCATACGAGGAGTGATCAGAAAGTAAGGTTACAAAGCCATCAGTGATATGTGCATATATTACGTCACACGAGGAATGATCAGAAAGTAAGGTTACAAAGCCGTCAGTGATATGTGCATATATTACTTCATACGAGGAGTGATCAGAAAGTAAGGTTACAAAACCGTCAGTGAAATATGTATATATTACGTCACACGAGGAATGATCAGAAAGTAAGGTAACAAAACCGTCAGTGAAATATGTATATATTACGTCACACGAGGAGTGATCAGAAAGTAAGGTTACAAAACCGTCAGTGAAATATGTATATATTACGTCACACGAGGAATGATCAGAAAGTAAGGTAACAAAACCGTCAGTGAAATATGTATATATTACGTCACACGAGGAGTGATCAGAAAGTAAGGTTACAAAACCGTCAGTGAAATATGTATATATTACGTCATACGAGGAATGATCAGAAAGTAAGGTAACAAAACCGTCAGTGAAATATGTATATATTACGTCACACGAGGAGTGATCAGAAAGTAAGGTTACAAAACCGTCAGTGAAATATGTATATATTACGTCATACGAGGAATGATCAGAAAGTAAGGTTACAAAACCGTCAGTGAAATATGTATATATTACGTCACACGAGGAGTGATCAGAAAGTAAGGTTACAAAACCGTCAGTGAAATATGTATATATTACGTCATACGAGGAATGATCAGAAAGTAAGGTAACAAAACCGTCAGTGAAATATGTATATATTACGTCATACGAGGAATGATCAGAAAGTAAGGTTACAAAACCGTCAGTGAAATATGTATATATTACGTCATACGAGGAATGATCAGAAAGTAAGGTTACAAAACCGTCAGTGAAATATGTATATATTACGTCACACGAGCAATGATCAGAAAGTAAGGTTACAAAACCGTCAGTGAAATATGTATATATTACGTCATACGAGGAATGATCAGAAAGTAAGGTTACAAAACCGTCAGTGAAATATGTATATATTACGTCACACGAGGAATGATCAGAAAGTAAGGTTACAAAACCGTCAGTGAAATATGTATATATTACGTCATACGAGGAATGATCAGAAAGTAAGGTTACAAAACCGTCAGTGAAATATGTATATATTACGTCACACGAGGAGTGATCAGAAAGTAAGGTTACAAAACCGTCAGTGAAATATGTATATATTACGTCATACGAGGAATGATCAGAAAGTAAGGTAACAAAACCGTCAGTGAAATATGTATATATTACGTCATACGAGGAATGATCAGAAAGTAAGGTAACAAAACCGTCAGTGAAATATGTATATATTACGTCACACGAGGAGTGATCAGAAAGTAAGGTTACAAAACCGTCAGTGAAATATGTATATATTACGTCATACGAGGAATGATCAGAAAGTAAGGTAACAAAACCGTCAGTGAAATATGTATATATTACGTCACACGAGGAGTGATCAGAAAGTAAGGTTACAAAACCGTCAGTGAAATATGTATATATTACGTCATACGAGGAATGATCAGAAAGTAAGGTTACAAAACCGTCAGTGAAATATGTATATATTACGTCACACGAGGAGTGATCAGAAAGTAAGGTTACAAAACCGTCAGTGAAATATGTATATATTATGTCATACGAGGAATGATCAGAAAGTAAGGTAACAAAACCGTCAGTGAAATATGTATATATTACGTCACACGAGGAGTGATCAGAAAGTAAGGTTACAAAACCGTCAGTGAAATATGTATATATTACGTCACACGAGGAATGATCAGAAAGTAAGGTTACAAAACCGTCAGTGAAATATGTATATATTACGTCACACGAGGAATGATCAGAAAGTAAGGTTACAAAACCGTCAGTGAAATATGTATATATTACGTCATACGAGGAATGATCAGAAAGTAAGGTAACAAAACCGTCAATGAAATATGTATATATTACGTCACAAAACCGTCAGTGAAATATGTATATATTACGTCATACGAGGAATGATCAGAAAGTAAGGTTACAAAACCGTCAGTGAAATATGTATATATTACGTCACACGAGGAATGATCAGAAAGTAAGGTTACAAAACCGTCAGTGAAATATGTATATATTACGTCACACGAGGAGTGATCAGAAAGTAAGGTTACAAAACCGTCAGTGAAATATGTATATATTAGGTCATACGAGGAATGATCAGAAAGTAAGGTAACAAAACCGTCAGTGAAATATGTATATATTACGTCACACGAGGAGTGATCAGAAAGTAAGGTAACAAAACCGTCAGTGAAATATGTATATATTACGTCATACGAGGAATGATCAGAAAGTAAGGTAACAAAACCGTCAGTGAAATATGTATATATTACGTCACACGAGGAGTGATCAGAAAGTAAGGTTACAAAACCGTCAGTGAAATATGTATATATTACGTCATACGAGGAATGATCAGAAAGTAAGGTAACAAAACCGTCAGTGAAATATGTATATATTACGTCACACGAGGAGTGATCAGAAAGTAAGGTTACAAAACCGTCAGTGAAATATGTATATATTACGTCATACGAGGAATGATCAGAAAGTAAGGTTACAAAACCGTCAGTGAAATATGTATATATTACGTCACACGAGGAGTGATCAGAAAGTAAGGTTACAAAACCGTCAGTGAAATATGTATATATTACGTCATACGAGGAATGATCAGAAAGTAAGGTTACAAAACCGTCAGTGAAATATGTATATATTACGTCATACGAGGAATGATCAGAAAGTAAGGTAACAAAACCGTCAGTAAAATATGTATATATTACGTCATACGAGGAATGATCAGAAAGTAAGGTTACAAAACCGTCAGTGAAATATGTATATATTACGTCATACGAGGAATGATCAGAAAGTAAGGTTACAAAACCGTCAGTGAAATATGTATATATTACGTCACACGAGGAATGATCAGAAAGTAAGGTTACAAAACCGTCAGTGAAATATGTATATATTACGTCATACGAGGAATGATCAGAAAGTAAGGTTACAAAACCGTCAGTGAAATATGTATATATTACGTCACACGAGGAATGATCAGAAAGTAAGGTTACAAAACCGTCAGTGAAATATGTATATATTACGTCATACGAGGAATGATCAGAAAGTAAGGTTACAAAACCGTCAGTGAAATATGTATATATTACGTCACACGAGGAATGATCAGAAAGTAAGGTTACAAAACCGTCAGTGAAATATGTATATATTACGTCATACGAGGAATGATCAGAAAGTAAGGTAACAAAACCGTCAGTGAAATATGTATATATTACGTCATACGAGGAATGATCAGAAAGTAAGGTAACAAAACCGTCAGTGAAATATGTATATATTACGTCATACGAGGAATGATCAGAAAGTAAGGTTACAAAACCGTCAGTGAAATATGTATATATTACGTCACACGAGGAATGATCAGAAAGTAAAGTTACAAAACCGTCAGTGAAATATGTATATATTACGTCACACGAGGAATGATCAGAAAGTAAGGTTACAAAACCGTCAGTGAAATATGTATATATTACGTCACACGAGGAATGATCAGAAAGTAAGGTTACAAAACCGTCAGTGAAATATGTATATATTACGTCACACGAGGAATGATCAGAAAGTAAGGTTACAAAACCGTCAGTGAAATATGTATATATTACTTCATACGAGGAGTGATCAGAAAGTAAGGTTACAAAGCCATCAGTGATATGTGCATATATTACGTCACACGAGGAATGATCAGAAAGTAAGGTTACAAAGCCGTCAGTGATATGTGCATATATTACTTCATACGAGGAGTGATCAGAAAGTAAGGTTACAAAGCCGTCAGTGATATGTGCATATATTACTTCATACGAGGAATGATCAGAAAGTAAGGTTACAAAGCCGTCAGTGATATGTGCATATATTACTTCATACGAGGAGTGATCAGAAAGTAAGGTTACAAAGCCGTCAGTGATATGTGCATATATTACTTCATACGAGGAATGATCAGAAAGTAAGGTTACAAAGCCGTCAGTGATATGTGCATATATTACTTCATACGAGGAATGATCAGAAAGTAAGGTTACAAAGCCGTCAGTGATATGTGCATATATTACTTCATACGAGGAATGATCAGAAAGTAAGGTTACAAAGCCGTCAGTGATATGTGCATATATTACTTCATACGAGGAGTGATCAGAAAGTAAGGTTACAAAGCCGTCAGTGATATGTGTATATATTACTTCATACAACCAATACAGCCAACAGGTAGTACATACATTAAGTTATTTTCTTGACATAGTCTCCATATTTGTTGAGGCACTTATCGCATCGTGAAATGAGTTTGAAGATTCCTCCTGGTAAAAGTCTTATTCTTGCTATTCAACCACGTTGTCACGAAGTGTTTCACCACCTCGTCTGAAGCGAAGCGACGGCCTCCTAGGTGCTCCTTCAAGTGCAGGAACAAGTAAAGGTCACTTGGAGCGAGATCCGGAGTGTAGGGAATGTGGTTGATAATCTTCCAGCGAAACTGCTTCAACAGCGTGGTGTTCTGTTGACGCCGTACTGGGTCGGCTAGTCCGGTCCTCGTCGGTGACGTTTTCTCTACCAACCGCAAACTTTCGACACCATTCTGCAACATGCTGACGAGACATTACACTCTCTTCTTAAACTTCTACCAGCTGGCGGTGAATTTCAGCCGCGGTTCCATGTTTCACCTACAGAAATCGAATAACTGAGCGGACTTGTTCACGAGGCCAGTTTTCCAAACGAGTCGTCATTTGTGTTTACCTACAACTAGCGCTGCAGGTGGCGGGTGGCTGAAACTCTGCACAGCTGCGAACTTCATGTATTAATTACCGCCAGTGTTGCCAATTTAGCGGCTTTGTCGCTAGAACTAACGACTTTTGGAAGTGTCTAACCACAAAAATTTTTATTTAGCGCCTAGCGACAAATCTAGGGACATTTAGGAATTATTTTGTTCTATATTTATATTAAAGATTCCAAAATTTTGCAGTTTGTGATACTAATAATTACTTTTACACACTCGGTTGCACTACTGCTATGAACGACTTACTTCATTGGATTCATCGCTGCTATGAGGATTATGCCCTTCTTCACTGTGGTTCAGAAATCCGGGAATTTCCCGTATCTAACTAGTTACGTAATAGCTGGTAACCTCTTGCATTGCACAGTGCGTACAGTGACAGTGACGTTGGAGAACGTTGTGCTTTTCTGGTTCAGTGTAGTGCGTGTGATTTATATATTAATTTAACTGCGGTTGTTCTTAATATAAAATATACAGAAATTTCGTGGGGTGAGTTCGGTGAAGTGTTTCAATACAAAAGCAACATGAATTCCCCAACCCACCCCCCAAAAAAGATAATCGTACACACCCTTTCTATAAGAGGGAATGGAAAAAAGTGATCCAAAATTTTAAGTATTTACAAACTTTTAATGCTATATTTATTAATTTTGTATTCTTCAAAGCGCATAGCGCAGTGGTTTTGTCAAGATAGTCATTTTTTTTTTAAAAAAGAAAAAATACTCGAGTCTTCCATTGCACATGGAAAATATTTAAATTATTTAATTCCTTTGTAAAATTATATAGCGAATTTTTTAGCGACTTGACAGGAGGCGTTTAGCGACTTTATAGAGTACTAAACTAGCGACATTTCACACTCGCGAGTTGGCAACAGTGATTACCGCAAACTCCTCATTCCTCTATAACAGACGAAACTCCGAAATATCAGCCTTGTAACCTAAGTTTTTGATCTTCCGTCTTTTGTATATATATATACACGCTTTTAAGTAACAAATTGTATCTTTCTTGTTTGTAGTCTTTTAACAATGACACAACTAACAGTGCAGCTTCTAACAATACTTTTAGCAGTGGCGAACATACTAGATGTGAAACAGTGAAAAATCTCTTCCTCTGAAATTACATAAAATAAGCCACTTTTCTTATGACTGCGTACTCCACAGCTTCTATACTGAAGTAGAGGCTACTTTTTTGTTTATAAAACTTAACTTTGTATTTTTTTCTGCAAGAATCCGGAGTGCACCCTGCAAGATCTGTCTACAGCAAATGGCTCTTCAGTTACAGCCTCCAGGAGAAGAAAGCACGTGGCGACGAAATCGTCTAAGGAACGAACTCAAATGTAAGTGTCTTTGTCTAGTCTTTACACCGACAAATTCCGATTAATAAATATTATTCTTTGCAGTCTACAAGAACACAGTCCCTTGTAGAATCAAGGATGGGATTTAAGAGACAGAATAATTGGCAATTCAGTAAGAAGCTTTTTTATTTATTTATTTATTTATTTTTATAAATAAGGGAATAAATTATTTTCTAATACAATTGTGCAGATAATCCTCTTAATTTTTGTGTATTTTCCTCTTCAGAAACTTGCTTGTGTTCATTGCTCATAAATGCTATAAGATACATATTGAATAACTAAAATAAAGAAATTCTTATTTTGCATCTAGTGAATTAGGGAATAATTCAAACTGTTTCGTTGCTCATTTACATATCAGGGATGTCAAAACATTTCCAAGGATATAAACTTCAAATTAAAAGTTTTTCATCCCTTCCCATTCGTTATCGACAGGAATGTGTTTGAATCGTTTTTCATTAGAAGAGATGACCCCGCGCGAAATCTGAACAAAGAAAAATTGGGTCACAGATGGGAATCGTTGAATGACATTATTTTTAATTTCAAGAAAATATCAGTTCGACAGTTAAACTTTTATTTTATTACTGTTTTCGTACTTCCAATCTCCTCCACAACTGTTAAGTTTTTGCATCACATCACTCTCCACTTGTTAAAGAAGGTATCACCGCATAAAAAATAGCTCCCTGCGGGGTAACAGTCTTCTATTGTTCGCCCATTCACTAATAGTACTTGGAGACAATTAGATTATTTTAAATTAATCTGTGCATCTTGAGTAGACAGAAAAGTGAATTAAGATCATCCAGAAACTCGCAGAAAATTTATACATGCAAGAACATAAAATTCCAAAATGGTGAAAATACCTACCAACTTTTTTTTAAAGAGACCAAGTCTAGCTCAGTGTTGAGTACTGAAGATTTCATTTACATTTGGCTCTAAAGGATTCTGGTAGCACACAAGAGTCCATCCATATTTTAGCAGCATACAGAATTCATTGAAAAATGTAACAGCGAATACCGAAAGAGTTTCAAATATTCTCTAAATCGTTGGATGCGAGATAAAATTTTCCTTGTATACAAGTAGAAGCATTTTCCAGTTCCAGTTTTTATTTTGCCAGTAGTGTTGGAATAAATTGACTATTTAAATACAGTTTTCTGTAACATCACAACATTATTGTATTCTGTCTACGTCATAAAAAGTTGATTCGAATTTATCATTTTATTTAATTGTTACTGGTAAAATAAATTTTAAGTTTTTTTTTTTTCTGCACATCAGCTCGAGGAACCCTGCAAACTCATAGACTTACTATACTAATGGTGAACTCAAACTTAAATATGAACTTAAGTTTAAATGTGAAATATTCATACCAAGGTAGCTCGTTGATGCATATGTATTAGTATTCAAGAACGAACACAAAATTCATGGGCGGATCTAGAAGGTAAAAACGGGGGGGGGGGGAAGCCAGAACCCAGACTATGATAGGTATATCATGATTTTACTATAAACTTTAAACAATATATAAATACCTTAAATTATTTTTGTCACTCATAAAACAGGGCGGCGGGAGAGGGGGTCTAGGATCCCGGTCCCGTGCTAGATCCGTCACTGATAAAATTATGTAGAGCGTTGTTCAGAAAATACCTAGAGTATAACCTTGATTTAACGAATTCGTTCGAGATTTTTCTCTTTTCTTCCCCAGTAAATAGAGGCTTGTTGTAGAAAGAAAAGAGTCTCACTGATATACGAGGGGGTGCTGATAAGTTCTTAGCTTTACAAAGAAAAATAAGACAAAATTAAATTTTTTTGATGGATTTATTCAACAGACTCTCCCTTCAATTCGATGCATTTTTGCTTCGGGCCTGCGATTTATTTAGGCCCTCTAAATAAAACTCTTTTGGTTGGGTGTCAAACCATGAGTTTACTGCTGTAATTGCTTCAGAAATGGTGGCGAATTTTTGCCCCTTCAAGTGTTTCTTTAAATTTGTTAATAGGTGGTAGTCTGATGGGGTCAGGTCAGGTGAATATAGTGGGTAGTGCAAGTTTTCAAACCCTAAGGTAGCCAATTTTTGCATCGCAACATTGCTCTTGTGAGGAGATGCGTTGTCTTGAAGGTAGACAACTTTTCGGGACAACTTTCCACGGCATTTTTGCTTCAGCTGTGAGTGAAGCCTTTCCAGTAATGATGCATAGTAAGCTCCGGTTATGGTGTTACCTTGTTCTAGATAATCAACAAAGATTACCCGATCCTTATCCCAAAAAACACTGGCAAGAACCTTTGAACTTGATTTTTGTACACGAAACTTTTTTGGCCTCGGTGAACCACTGTGACGCCACTCTTTTGATTGTTCCTTTGTCTCTGGATCATATAAATAGATCCATGTTTCATCCTCCGTGACCAAACGTTCCACAAAATTAGTCCCTTCCTGCTCAAAACGGATCAAAACCTCTTTGGAAGCAAGCACTCTTTCATGCTTTTGATCGGCTTGCAAACATTTCGGCACCCATTTGGCAGAAAGTTTGTTCATGTGCAAATGATCGCGAATAATGACACCAACGCGTTTACGGGATATACCTAGGTCCTCTGCTATACTTTTAGCAGAAATTGGTCTGTCTGTGAGAATAATTTCATGAACCTGTTCAATGATTTCTGGCACAATCACTATGAATGGTCTCCCAGAGCGGGGGTCATCTTCAGTGCCAAAATGACCTGTCTTAAATTTCACAACCCAGTTCTTCACTGTGGCATAACAAGGTGCATGGACCCCCAATGTTTGTTGCATCTCACCATGGATCGTCTTTGCAGATTTCCCCTGGAGGAAGAGGAACTTCATCACCGCTCGACTGTCAACATCGTTGAACTTGTTGGGCTGCCCTGCCATCTCAAGCACTCACCTTTAAAAAAACAACAACAAAAAAAAAAAAAAAAAAACTTAGTACCAATGTTTTAATATTTTGTCACAAACATATAGGGGTGATTCTGAAATTAAGGGGAATTTTGGCATTGGAAAAATCTTAAAATTAAAAATCGGAGAAATAATGTATAATTTATTTTTTACACACCTAAGGGCTAAACAAATACAATCATTACAGTGGATGAGGTCAAGAAAATATATTTTTTGAAAAAAATGGTAATTTATTATTTTGGCAAACACGGTGGTTACATTAATATCCACGGAGGTTACAAAACATACTCAGTGAAGATATATTTAAGTTTTATTCACTGATAAAATGTAAGACAATGTAATATTTTGAATTGAATGCTTAATATAGATTTGTGCACACAGCTAAAATTGCAGTAAACGTAAACCGGAATGTTCTATTTTCCAAGAAAAGCTGTTCCAATCCCGCAACAATGTCTTTAGTATCCACAGTGGCTCTATTTGCTTTTGAGGGAAACACAATTATGAGTTCTGCCTTTATTCTGTAAAAATTCGGAGATGTTAGTAGACATTTTAAGGCCACGTAATGTCTGATGGTGTTTCTGGAGTAGTATACATAATTTCAACATAACAAAAGAGTTTGCTGTGTAAGTTCTGTCGATATCCCCAAAAAATTGGCATCGTTTTCGTTGTCACTGGCGGATTACACATCTTGATAACACAACGCTTGTTGAGATTTATTTAGTACTGGATGCAGTAGTTAAGTAAAAATACGGAACTTTTAACACGTAACTATAATGAAACTTCTAAACATCGTTAGGTTAGAGTAAGAGTACGAAGATCTGAAAACAAGTTGCAGCAGTTCATAAATGCTATTACATAAAAGAATAAACTTTATGGTTGAAACACACTGAGAAAAAAATTGTAGGTGGCGTACTTAAAATGATAGGTTACATGCGTAATTCCTGTAGTTTTTGGACTTAACGTACAGCAGATGTATAACTGAAAACGCATGTTTTATAATGCTTTCCTGTGTAAGTGTTCCATTTATACGTACTTTCCGTATGAAACAATGTCGGCGGTCAGGATCTCACATACAAATGGACGTATATAACATGTAGCTGACGAAGGTAACAGAAGTATATGCATGTGATATACGGAAAACTGTAAGATGTCAGACATCCTGCAACGCCATGATGTAACACCTAAGGGCAGTGCCTATGCAGCATGCGGATAACGTATGCTGCGTACTGATTTCTATAGTAAGCAAGAGGATACCGTATATTTGTTATCGCTGTCCGGAAAACGGATTTTTCTCTGTGCAGCAGGAACAGAGTTGTATTGTTCCTCATGAAAATGACTGGATTTAGTGTCAGGATTACATTGAAAGCAGCTTAGTCTGCGCATATTGAATACCAATGTGTTTCTTCCCCATGTCACTTGACGGCACTTCCATCCCCTTTGGTAGCTATAACCAAAGGAGATTGTCCCCCTCATTTCAGTTATAGTTCGCACACTGTCAACAGACGTAAACACGAAGCGTGAAGAACATTTTTTACACAATGACTGGGGCAACCATAATATAACTCGTGATATCAACATATTTACGGAATAGATTACATTTTGTTGATAGTTAACATGGAACATTGAAGGATTTTACAACTGATTTCAACATACCTATTGTTTTATTCATTATAAACATATGGAGAATTAATAGTTTACTTGTAGCTACAAATGGCTACTTTATTGGTTGAAGCAAAAAAAGTAAAGTTGACACGGGCGGAAACCGAACCCGGCACCCTTTGCACGTGAGTCGTAGATGCTCCTCAATCTGACACGCCGTCACTTGATAACTTTATGCGTCGTACGATATATGCGGCGAGTCGGAAACTTCAAGACGCTTTTTCTCCGTTATTTTTGGCTGTTGCGCTCTCCCAGTTTGTAATATTAAGACTTAAAATATGTACTAGCACTTCGCGAAATATGACCCCGAAGCTCATTTAATAAAGTCTGCTTTCTCCTTGTTAGTTTTATTTTGTTTTGCAATTTTCTCACCACTTTTTTTTTTTTTTTTTTTTTTTTTGGCTGGTTTCTACCCGGTCAAAATTAGGCCCAACAATATCATTCCTTAAGACATTTCAATTGTTAGCACCATTGTCACTGTCAGGAGGAGTTGTCTCTTCCAGCATTTTATTTCCTGCTTCCTTCTTTTCTTCGTTTCTTCTTTTCTGTATGCCTTCTAACTTTTTCACGTATTTTTTCCTCTAGGCTCTTTTCTCTCGTTTACTCATATCTGCTATTTTTTAAAATCATTCCGCTTGTAGTTCTGGCTTTATATCTATCTCTCTCTTTTATTTTGAATTCTTCGTATAATACAGGATCTGCTTTTATTTTTTCTCTTCTTCGTCTTTCTGATTCTCTTTTCATTTTCCTACTTCTGATACCTTACTTGGCTTTTTCTCTCTACAATTAACGCTTTTATTTGATTCCATTGTTACGTTTTCACTACCATTCTTTTTTCTTGGTGCCATTCTCTCTATAAAATAAAAAAGTAAATCAATAATTTTAATAAGCCAAGTTTAATCAGCAACAAACCTGTTTTTATTAGCTTGCACTCTACAAAGTGCACATCCTAACACCTAACTTCAAACATTTAGTGCTTTTGTTCAACGAGATAAGCAACAACAAATGGTACAGATGTTCTATTTGGAAATTTTTACTCATGTATAACATTTATTAAATTTTAATTCAATATTCATCAACCAAATCATATATTATTGAAGACAACATGTAATTTATATTATAGTAGCATGTTTAGCAAACATATGATGGATTTTTTGGAATTTTTCCTTCGGGTAGCTCTAATAGGTAGCATTTCAATAAGAAGCTCATAGTAACTCAAATATATAACTATTTTTTATAATAATATCATGAAATGCTCATTATGGTAACCTCCATGGATCACGTGTAACCTCCATGCTAGATAGAAACCATGGAGGTTACAAAAGTGCACTTCAGACAGCCTGATACTCAAAGCTAGAAGACTATATATGCAATGACTTCGTTTTTAGTAGGAAAACTGCTATTTTAAAAATAATCAATTGAAAAAACATTTTCAACATTTTTAATAATAAAACTAGCAAATACATGGAGGTTACAAGATCAAAGAGTACGCACCTATTTTCCACAAGATGTGAAGAATTTCACGAACACAATACTGCACACACACTTATCAACATATCACTCACAAAATGGCTACTCTGAGCTTCACTTTCAGATCTAGAGACGGCAGTGTTGCTTCCTAGTAGAGTTTCTGATAATTTTAAAAGTACTCCATGGAGGTTACCTCACAACCCAGGGACATTGTTTTCGCATTAAATAGGCCATGAAAATGACCTTAAAATTTAATTTCTTGCTAAGTAGTTTCATTATTTATGTCTTACAGTAGTAACTTATGCGGAGTTTTCACGAATTTTCTAGTGAAAACATGTTTTTCTCTTCTGTTAATGTTGAAAAATGCTAATGGGGACACTCCACGGAGGTTACATTTCACATATTTTTCGCTTTTTTAAAAAGCAGAAAAATAAAATAAATGTTAAAATAAACTCTGGGAACACAAAGTACTAATTATTTTTTATTTAATAATAACGTTGTTACTTTAATATTGCATATCTAGAGGCTGAAATATCAGAGGGACTGAAAATTCCCCTTAATTTCAGAATCACCCGTAGACACATGTAGCTTTCAAATAAAAACAAACATTATAAATATCGGAAGGGGGCAAAGCTAAGGACTTCCCAGCATCCCCTCGTACATAGTAATGAGATTTTAATATTTTAGCACATTTTATGTTTTTAAAATAGTAGATATGAATAATTTTGATTTGCACTTTTAATATGATGTGATTTTATTTTATTTTAGTGTCCCGTTCAATAGTGAAGCTATATGAGGCGGGAACCTTCAGCTTAAGGTGGGATTCGAACCACATGAGCTTCCGCCGTGAATCGAACCCGGCTCTCCCATGCCAAAAAGCTCGTATGCTATCCACATAGCCAGGAAGGATCTCCTAAATGCTAGGTTTATATGTTTGTCTCCAATCCTTTCGACAATAAGATCTCGAAAAGCACAAGTGCTAGAAACGTGCCGTTTTCACTGGTTGATTCCAAATTTTGTGTAGATTGTTCAATTTTAATTGAATATTTAAAAAAAGGCCTTATTCCTTTATTACATTTTTGAAGGTACACTGAAAGTGTTGAAATTTTAAAAAAGTAAAACATAGTTATACATTCCAATACAACGCAGTTGTATACAGTGGCTGTATATCTCTCAGGCATTTGTTTCATGGCCAAATGATAATTAAAAACGAAGGATGACCATTTCTCCAGCCTAAGATAAAGCTTTATTGTTTGGAGTGTTTGCCCAATGAACACCGTATATCGCTGACATTAGAATTAATTGTGTATGTAATGTATTTGCTTATTACATATTGCATGCAAGAAGAAATAAAACACTGAATTAGAAACTCCAACCGGAAGTAGGCTCAAATCTTGTAAATGGCGCAAGATATTGAAAAATAATCGAAGAAAATCTCACCTTTATGGTACCCTTTGCCGATTTTTATCAAGACGTCTATCACTTGTGTCTGTAAAGGGACATGTACAGATGTTGTGAGGAATGACAAGAAGATTCATGCTCACATGTAAATAGTGCACTGTGTAGAGAGCGCAGGTTCAGCTAGTTGTTCATTTAAAAAGACTGTAAAATGAACATATTTTTTAAATAAACATGCAAACCATTTTGCTTTAAACAGGTCGGTAACTGACAAACCGTTGAATTTAACCTACTGTTTTTGAAAATATGTACACTAACAATATGCTTACCTTCCCAGGACTGAAAAATATCGGACTGAAATCCCGAGCGAAAATGACCCAAACATAGCAAAGTGATGGTTAACAAAATTCTGAAGAATAAGAAATGCTAATATTAACATAAGTGCTAATATTAACATATTTGGGCTCAGAAGAATAATATCGATCTTAGTGTCAGTCGATAGTTATGGAAATATTAACATCAGTTTTGTCGATGTTGATCGAAATGCCGACATACAATTGGACTTATTGATTTTATGAGGGGGAGTCCGAAAATAATTTTCCCTCTCGTATTCCCCAGGAAAGCGAACAGCAAAGGGGGAACAAGGCAGTGGTTTCTACGCGCGCCACACCCAGACACAAGTGGGTATTGTTCGGCCGCGATTCTGCAGATGGTGCCGTCGCAGCGCCTGCGCAAAGTCTAACGGTCTAACGGTCTGAGCTTGGTAGCTATGAAGAGAAGGCGCGTTTTGACATCATAGTCAAAGGAGGAACTGTGAGCGGTTGTCCCCACTTCTGTCCACAGTTCCCTATGAAGAAACTTATTTTAGGTCTCCCCCCTCGTAGTTAATGTATGGGGTCCCGTGGGATGTGCATCAATACTTTCTACTCCTATTTACGGATGACCTTATTTCTGCGTTATTTTTCGTTAAATGCGGGAAATTTACTAACATGGTTTCTCTTAAATGCGAATTTAAATGCCATATATTTATAGCGTATGTCTTATGTATATATTTTCCGGGACCAAACTAATCTTTAGGTAAAATCGGGATTATATTGTATGTTATTTTGTGTTTTTAAAATAATAGATCTGAATTATTTTGATTTGTACTTGTAACATGATGTCATGTGATTTTTTTTAGCTTCCCTTTCAGCAGCAAAGCTATATGAGACGTGAACCTACAGCTTTACATGGGATCATAACCACATGAGCTCCCGCTGGATGCATGTAAAATAATATAAAATAAAGGTTACTTTACCCTTTTCTGGTGCTATTCCAACTAGGTCTTCGCACCGATCCACCCGAAGGAATTGAAGCAACGCCTTTGGACCAGAAGTGTTGTCATTGGCAAGCATCGATTACAGGCCCCGTGGGTAGTCCATATGAAGGTGGAACTTTCTATTTGTACCTTCAGGTTCCGTACTGGTAGGTTTTCGTTCTCCAATAGATAAATATTCTTTTCTTTCCTTTTTCTCTTTTAGCTGTCTTTTCTTTCTTTTCTTTTTCAGTGTATGTTTGTATAAAAGAAAGAAACGTCTAATAAAAGTACAATATATACATACGGCTGTATTAGTATATATTCCAGTATAACTGGAATGCCTGGAGCAGTTTCAACCAACTTGATATGACTTACAAGCTGGAAGAAATACTGTGAAAATAAAACACTCCAGAAGGCGATAGTTGGAGCGGTGACATCTAAAAATAGGATAACTGTCCCAATAATTGACAGTGTACCAGTAATTGACACTGTCGTCTTATTTTCGCCGCAACAAGACTTTGGGACTCGGTACCAGCAAATGCTGCTACCTCTTATTAGTTCGTGGTGTTGTCAATCCTACACCACTGCTAATATTTGCCACTAGGAGGTAGTACTCCAAAGGACGCAGAAGATAGATGGACAGTGAGAAGTCAACTGTTTTTTCAGCCTTTTAGTAACAGCTACGCTTAAGACAAGTTGTTTTTGTTTCCGGAGCATATCAAATAGATCCTAATGAAAACTGACGAGTTAAAAAGCTTTTAATGTAATTGAAGGACTAATTTATCAGACTAAAACAAAAATTTTAGCCTCTTGAAAATTAAACCAAGTTTTCAGGGGGGGGTGTCAATTATTGGTCACAAGTTTCCTGCAATGACCAGTAATTGACACCCCTGTCAATTACTGGTGATTTGCCTAAGCTCAATAAATATCAGTAGAAATTTGTATATCGTGTATTTCAGTGGAGTTAAGTTGACTGGTAAAGTTAAAAACATTATTTCCTGTAAAATCCCAGTAGTTGGCAGGGGGGTGTCAATTACTAGATCAAGGAGTGTCAGTTATTAGGCAGCTGTAGAAGAATTGTACAAACAGTTTACGAAGGCACACCTTCGTTATTAATATAATTTGTTATCATTCGAAAGGTCCTGGGTTGACACCTTTGTGATTAACAGAGAACCGACCTTCCTTTTTATACTCTTTTCTTGAAGTGGTAAATACCCCCTTGATACTGGGTTAAGTGGACCTAGGCCTTTTTCCTTATTTTTCTTTGTGTTTCTGGGCGTTCAATGTGACTTTAAGCAAGTGTCTTCCCTTAATCTACAGTACTTTCACTTGGCACGCAGCCACGGTTAGAGTAACTTACAGTAGCCGATTAGTTACAAGAAAAGCAAGAACATACATTTATGAACATTGTGAATGCTTTACACTGATGAAACTAAGGAAAGTGCCTACTTTGTTTCTTTACAAGTAAAATCAATTCACATCTATGGAGCAAAGCAAAATCACATCTAATAAGTCTAAAGTCAACTCAATGTGGATCTTCAGCGAGTGATCATATGAATGGAACGCAGCTGCGAGAGGGCACAATCTTCCTTAGGCATTAGTGATAGCTCAGAGGAAAGCGAGAAAACTGCGCTCCATTCAGAGGAAAGCGAGTGGCACAACTGTTACAAATATAGTCCGTGCCATCAAATTCGTCCCTTCAGATTCCGTCAGGTGGTGAAAACACCAACTCTTCTGTGGAATCACTTTTGAAGAAGGCTTTGTTCTGGCCTGAAAGATCACCTGCAGTACGGAACAGAAAATGTACCATCAGTTGTGACATCAGACATTTGGAAGAGAGATTACCAAAAGAAATAGGTACAAAAATGTGCAAAGCAAAGAGGTATAGAAGAAAGGAAATTGATCCAGGAGCAGAAAAGAAAACAGAAACTTGAAGAGGATCAAGTACGAAACCACAAAAATTTCAAAAGATAAACAGAACAGTTAATAAATCTGAGAGTGAACAGAGTACGTCGTCTGAAGAATCAGAGATAAAGTTCCAAGATTCTTCTGACGAGAGTCTGGCAATGGACAGTGACATTCCAATCACATTATATCACCTATCAACGTGTTAGGTTGAACAAAGGAAATACTATGCTGTTTATTATGATGAACAGTTTTATATCGGTTGCATTACTGCTATTGATAAAGAGAAGGTTCATGTCAAATTTCTTAGAGGGATAGCGGAAAACGATTTTCTGTCACAGATAAGGTGGACATAAAATTCATATTTTACACAGGGCTGGATTAACCCATCTGGAGGCTAGAAAAAATATGTAGCCCCTGCTGACTTAACCTAATACATTTCTGTGAAAGTACAGTACGAAAGTTAAAGGAATATGTTTCATATTTTTGGTCATATTTTATTTTATGATGATGATTGTATTTTCATGATTCTTTTTAGATAGCCAGTTTAGATTTTTATTAAAGTGCAAAACCCCCTATCACCTGGAGGCCTGGGGCTATAGCTCCCCTTAATCTGGCCCTGATTTTACGGACCGATTACTCTAGTTGGCAATGGTCCCTTCAATGTGGATAATGTAGTTATGCGCAAGATCAAAACCTAATACCGACAGATGAAACTATCATAAATATTTTTCGCCATCATTAGGCCATTTTCAGTATAGTGTTATGTGATGCTGTTACATTAGAACCGAGGACATTTCAAATAAGATAATATTTCACTGGTAGTATTACAAAATATTTTACTTTTCAATTATATAATTATTAGTACTTAATTATCTTGTCATCTGTCAACTGGAAACAAGACTAGGCTATGAATATTTGCATTATTTTAGTATTAATATCCATTGTATGCAAAAATAATACCTTAAAAATTGTTGTAAATCAGATTGGAAGTTGGTAGAAAATTATATGGTTCATTCAAAGTAAGATATTAAGAGATGTCAATTACTGGTCACGATGTGTCAATTACTGGCGATTCTCTCAAATCGTAGTGTCAATTACTGGTACAATAAATAACTTTTCGTATATTGTTTTTAAAAATAATAATTATCAGTCTATAAGTTTTCTGGTGGTGTGCATGGATGAAGGAAGGATGCCTTCATAGCTATACGAGATGTGAGTAAGTCAGGCTCATTTGAAGGGTGAAAAAACATGCAATTTGTCAAATGCTGCTCTTATACTGTCAATCATTGGGACAGTTACCCTAATTTATAATGACCGATATTAGTGTGCAATCCATAGTGTTCGGGGTCGCTGAAATGAATAGTGACGCTTCGGATTCCGTGTAAGTCCCAAGTTTAGCCCCGTCAGCAGAAGGGAAGACAGAGTAAGAAATAAAATGTCAATAATGACAGATTTGTGTCGAATTCGTAGTTTTTAGGGTCGGGAAAATAGTTGACCAGTTTGAAATGGAACATAGTGCCCTTCTCAAGTTGGGTATAATATCAATTTGATGAAAGGGCGTATTCTAGAGGGATAGGGTGTTTCAAGAATTATGCCTAAAGTAGAACATCATCTGTATTTTTGTCATGACATTTTCACTGAAAAATGTATCGTAAAGAGGAAGTGTATCCAAATGTTTTCCATAAACCTATTTTACCCGTTCGAAGAAAAGTAATTTCAACTTGTGTTATAAGAAAAAAGTTCGTTTTTGAAATGTTGAATGAGAAATCTCAATTCTAATAGTATTGTAAAAATTGATTACGAATATCGTTCTCTTTACTAATTTCTTGCAGTACCTTCTTTCTTTTCCTGTTCCACTCCATTAATTCTCTACATGCTTCTCGATACTCACATTTTCTTACACTCATAATGCTTTTTAGTATTATTTTGTTGTAGTGGTCTTGTTCCTCTTCCGTACAGTATTGTAAATAAAGTAAGTTGCTATTTTTCATACTCTGTAGCTTAGAATTTTTGCTGTATTACACAGTAAAGAAAATCTTAAAGTTTCTTTAGTTTATTTTCTGTACTGATTATAGCAGGAAATTTTTAGTTTCTGGATTAGTAGCTTTTGCACTAAGTAATTTTCTTAAATATGTGGCTTTATGGTTCCCTGAGTAAAGTAGTTCAAGTGTGTAAGCATTTTTTCCCCTAATGAATGGTTTAAGTACAGAGTTAGTGTAATACATCGTTAAGTTTAGTATGGTTATTGTTACTTAATATTCCTAATTGATTATATATGTTGCAGCTATCCGATGGGTCCTCCAGTGGTGCGGTTCATAACTCGCATATTCCATCCCAATGTGTCACGACATGGCGACGTAGGAATTGATTCGATTCAGCACAACTGGAGTTTGGCATTAACGATTTCGAAGGTTCTTATTTCTGTACAGAGTCTTCTTACAGATCCATATTGCCAGGTATGTGTTTTTGTGTGATTTTGAATTTTATTTATTACCGATAGTTTAAAAGTTGTAAGGTAATTTCAAGAATAAATGGTCTATCATGTATATTAGTGTGCTAAAGTTTCTAGAATTTCCCCGACAACAACGAATCTCCTGAAAAATGTTAAGTTATAAACCAACGACGCATTAATAATACTTTTCTGACTAGAAAATTAAAAAAATTAAAATAAGGCATTACAGTTTCAGTAACTTAACTGTTATGCCTTATTTTAATTGTAATAATAAGGAATATTTTATTAAAATAATAATAATAAAAGAAAAAAAGTGAAAATAATACTGATGAAGAAATCAGTCACATTATAATTTTAAAATGAAACAGGAAATTATAACAATACCTAATTCATATTAAAAATTTAAAATTATAAAATGTAACAATTAGAATTATACCTAGGTATAACAATAATAATTTAATGTTATGAAGATCTCTCTTCGAGGTAACGCCTGATAAAAATAACGTTAAGTTATTGAAACTGTTACGCCACATTTTAATTGTAATAAATAAATATATACCCTGGTCAAAAAAGAACAGCGCATATGCTTAGACATAGCTTAGCTTCATTCACTTCAATGGAAGAAGCCATTTTTGGATCAAAAGATCCAATATATTTCAGTCAAAAATGTTCTTGTACGCCTTATATCTGGAGAACTACATATAGTGTAGCCAAATCCAAACTATCACTTAACTCAGTATATCATCCTTATTCCGTAAAAAAATACGAGAATTAGATTTAGGGGCCGTTCAAAAATTTTATGGCCTCTGATGCAAAACCTAGTTATTGGCCAAGATCGCAATCTTTTCATCCATTTTTTTGGGGCATTTCCTAACATTCTTGTTCGGTACTACTCGAGAAAAAAATCCCTACTTACGGTCCTGATGGCCACTCAAAAGTTAACTGTGATCTGTCCAACGTACACTTAGAAGAGTAGGAAGAACCGAAATACACTTTCTGGGAAATAATTGAACTTTGTTTGTTTCGCTTATATAAGTGCAATTACTCACTGATAGAGAACCTGTCGACACATACGAATAATCCTGGCTCGGTATCAGACCATTTCAGCTGAGGGTAAACAGTACCCTGACCAGGATTATCTCGGGAATCATCTTTTTACGTCCACCATGTTTATTTCATCAATGCTTTCATCATTGGAACCGCGGTGGATCAGTGATAGAGCGCTCACCTCTGGTGCCTAGGGTCCTTGGTTCGATCCCCGATCTCACCAAGTGAACTTTGTGGTGGACAAATACCGTGTGCGTGGGTTTAATCGGGGTTCTCCCGTTTCCTCCCACTTCATTGCACCATTTCATTCATTTCTCATCATCGCCGTTTCGTTTAGCCTAGCCTGCATAATCGTAGGTTCATATAATTTTTTTTCTTTTATCATTGTTCAATTCTGTATTATCTGTCCCATTTTGCCCACAGGTCAGTTATTCAAGTAACTTTTTCATTTCAGAGTAAGGCCAATAACATTTAATTATCAACGTCATATTTAATATTAAAAGAAAAAATATATCTACACTATTTATTCTATTTGATATCAGAATATGTTAAAATTTTCATGCTTGTGTAATGCTTACTACGTACATAATAATAATAAGAAAAATACAGTACCTTACTATATGTGTTTGTCATACTACCTATAAATGTAACAGATGTAATGATTTGTAACTCTGAATCATTATGAAAACTAGCTTTAAGAAAAGTAACAATATTTATAAGTTTTGACACATTATTAGTTGATGCAATTTTCACAGTGAATTTTCAGTTAGTAAATTTCAATGATTTGATAGTTCTGAAAGTTTCTGTGCGGTTGGTAGTAATTAGTTTATATATCCTGTGAAGGGATTAGAAGATTAAAAATGTAAAATGAAACAACTCAGAAACTTTAAGGTACTGTTGGTCCGGAAGAAGATTTAAGTAGATAAGTAAGACATCGAAATTATTGGCATATAATAAAATTTCAATATGTATAAGGTAAAGTACTTTATTTTTATTTTTATTTTATTTTATTTTATTATATTTATTTATTTATTTATTTATTTATTTATTTATTGTTATCGTCTAACATGCAGAACAATGATAGTAATACTGATAAAGAAGTATTTGGATGAAATTGTTTCGATTGCTAGATGATGTGACTTATTGACATCGTTCTGTGAGAGGTGATCAGAAAATAAGGTTACAAAGCCTGCAGTGAAACATGTATATATTATCTCATACAACCTATACAGCAAACAGATTCGACACTAGTATACAAGGAGTAACCAGAAAGTAAGGTTACAAAGCCTGCAGTGAAACGTGCATATATTATCTCATACAACCTATACAGCAAACAGATTCGACACTAGTATACAAGGAGTAACCAGAAAGTAAGGTTACAAAGCCTGCAGTGAAACGTGCATATATTATCTCATACAACCTATACAGCAAACAGATTCGACACTAGTATACAAGGAGTGACCAGAAAGTAAGGTTACAAAGCCTGCAGTAAAACGTGCATATATTATTTCATACAACCAGTACAGCCAACAGATAGCACATACATTACATTATTTTTCGACAGTCTCCATATTGGTTGAGGCTCTAATCTCATCGTGGGATGAGTTTGATGATTCCCTCCTGGTAAAAACCCTCTTGTCCTTGCGTGTTCAGTGACGTTGTTACAAGGTGTTTCACCTTCTCGTCTGAAGGGAAGCGACGGCCTCAGTTGCTCCTTCAAATGTGGGTGAAAGTTGTTTGGTGCGAGGTCCGGACTGTAGGGAGGGAGGCCGATGGTGTCCCAGCGAAACTGCTTCAACAACGTGGTGGTCTGCTGCACTAGGCCGGCCATTGCGTTCCTCGTCGGTGACGTTTTTCCTGCTAGTCGCAAACTTTCGATATTATTCTGCGACATGATAACAAGACAATACGGTCTCTGTGTAAACCTCTACCAGCTACCAGTGAATTTCAGCTGCGGTTATGTGTTTCGCCCACAGAAATCGAATAACTGAGCTGATTTCTTCGCGAGACCAGTTTTCCTAACAAGTCACTGTTTGTGTTTACCTACAACTAGCCCGGTAGTTGGCGGGTGGCTGAGACTGCACAGTATTAAAATCACCAATCATTCCTCTATAACAGACGAAAATCTAGAAATACCGGCCTTGTAACCTTAGTTTCTGACCTTCCCTCGTACATACCTTGCATAACGCAATTTTGCTGTACCGCCGGTTTTGCTCTAACAGGGTTTTTATTATTATACATATCGCGAATTGTGTATTCAGATTCTTTAAACTAACGAAGGAAATTTAGTAAATTGTACTTCGCATGTACAGATGGAAATACTGTATAATTCGAGTCTAGCATTGGCTTGCGATATTACGATCTTATGTATTGAAGAATGGGAACATAGTGGCTCAGTGGTTAAGCGATCACCTCTGGTGCAAGGTGTTTCTGATTCAATCCCAGACCATGGATTTGTGGTAGACAGCATCATAACCGTGGGTTTTCTTGGTGTGTTCTCGTTTTCTTCCATATTTTTTTCGATCAATTCCTTTCATAAACATCGACTTCCATTAATCACCCATTTGCTTTTTCTTACAGACCATAGCTGTGGAATGTAAAATTGAAAGATTTCATTTGTCATGTACACTCATGTACAAAATTATTGTCGCATGTCTATAAATATGTACGAATATAATTTGATAACGAATTCGCCCGGTATTTCTTGATTGATTGATTGATTTTTAGTTTAGCGTCTCTTTCAGCAGCGAGGCTATATGAGACGTGGACCTACTGATTAACGTGGAATCCGAACCACATGAGCTCCCGCCGGGAATCGAACCCGGGTCTCCCACGCCCCGGTATTTCTTATAATGTTAGTATGTGTATAATCGGCAAAGACATTTATGTGGCAAATTTCATGTCAAAAGAGCAGTAAATAAGAACAATAAAACGAAAATAAAACTTTATTGTCTATTTAGCAACATTTTGTTTTACTCATTCTAATTTTCGTATTTATAATTCTTTCCTATGAAATTTACCGCAAATATACATTTCCCGATTATACACATAGTATTAAAAGTACCCTGCAAAATCATTATCAAATTATATTCTTACAAGAAGACAGTTATATAGATATGCGACAGTCATTTTGGACATGAGTGTACAATTAAAGAAATATTTTTGTTTTGTGGTTTTTACACCATTTATATGTTTAAGAGGATTTCCTGTAATAGTTTGTAACAGTATATTTTTTTTTAAATTGTATAACCCTTTTATTCTAAATTTTTGTGATGAAAAATTCAATTTAAATCTATTAGAAATAAACCTATATATAAAAAAGGCGATTTATACATAGCGCAGGCATTTCTTGGTACGAGTTCACAGCGTTATAAAATGTATTTCTATATTTTAGTAACACGTGACAACAAATTCATCTTATATATTTTCTTTCATTTGTAGGTGTGTATGGAACCTGACATTGGAAAATTGTACCTCGAGGATCGAAAAACCTTCGACAATATTGCGCGCGCTTGGACATGGAAGTATGCAATGCATGACGCATTGATTCCCTTGTGATGGCAGTGTTCCTACGGCAATTAAAGTGCCATCTTGTTTACGTTTTGTGCTCACCATTCCAGTATGAGATAAAAGTGAACTTATCAGCTATACTCAGTGCATAGTTGAACTTGAAATGTATTCGTAGTGAAATACAGAATCGATTATGAATAGTTACTGCCCGAAAAGATATACGCGGGTCGTATATAGAAAGTAGGTATGTGTCTACCTATTTTCAAGGTCATAGCGAATTTGGAGAGACTTTGTGTAAGTCACCGAATTTTTGAATAACAGCGAAGAAGTGGAACTCGTTTTTTGTTGTAATGGTACGTTAGGTATGGTAAATAATAATAAATGATTTTAAAAAAATGTACCTGTTCTGCTATATAACACAGATTTGGAGAATGAAGATACAACTTGATGTATATGATTACCAAAGTAAGAACGGTGGTGACGGACGGTGATAAAGTAAGAAGTACGATATTTAACAATGAGCGCTAATGTTAAAATTCGTGCCTTCATTGAGAAATCGAAATATTTGTATACCTCCTTTATGATTACGATATTTCAATGAATCTTACAAACTTGTGTCTTGAACTAAATATTTATTTTAGTTTTTTCAATTATGTGATTTTAATTAGTTAAACTTATCACTTGCTGCGTTTTGCTTTAATTTTTGTAGGATTTTCACCTGCCCTACATTGAAGTGCCCTAGATTGAAATCTTTTAAAATGAAATGCAACCTTGCATTTATAACGTTCGTGTTCAGTTCTCATTTCGTTATTTATATATCTTAAGTTCGTTTTGTATAATAAAGAATTATTTAAACGTAATTTACTAACTAACTGTTCAAAATGACATAACACAGAATACGATATATATGGGAATTTATTTATTTTTCGAAAATACTTTTAATATTTACCTTCTTAATTTTTACAGAATATCTTCTTTTTAAACGAATATACACTCATTCACAATGGCTTACCTTTGATGTTCTAAACTAACTGTAAAAAGCATAGATATTCATGTTTGGTCCGAACTAAATAACATAAATAGGCATATCTGACCATCAAAGACAGTGATATACACTACGGACCACTGTCCATGGTAACATATATATTATAGTTATACATTTTTGTATGCATAGAATTGAAGGATGAGGTTACAACTTAATAATCAGGGTGGTTGTTGTTCAAAAGCTTTTGAAATTGAGTACACTTCAATAATTACAGCACACTGATTTGTTGTCAAATTGCCAATATTCATAGTCTTTAACATATTAAGTCAGCGTATTTTTTAGTCATCATTAGTTGATTCAAAAATCTTGTCAAAGTGAAATTCACAGCAAAAGTGTGTAGTTTATTACAAAGCTGTGTTCCACTTTGTGAGTATCAAAGAAGAGAAGTTTTTGCAGGAAACCGTACTCCACATCAAGAGTTTTTGAAGAACAGGAATCCTGATGAACAGAAAATTGGCTACATACCAATGAATCCTCCCGTGGGAAGCCAAAATATTTTTGATACTTTTCGGAACGACGTATCTATCCAGTCGCATCTAGTACCATCTTCAGTGGCAAGGTAACAAGGAGATAAAAGGTGTAAAACACAGGATACATACTCGTATCACTATATAAATGTAATGTAGCAAAACGCGAAAGAGTGAACTGAATCGAAGGAAGCGCAATATCTATGTTATGCCTCTATTGCCAGATTCGAAACGTTCATTAAAGGTAGGTAACCAAATTCTGTCAATGTTGCCAGTGTCCAAATTTAAAACAGGTTTATATTTATGAATAAATTCCTCATGATAAGTTACTCAATGAATTCCTCATTCTTTATTCTCATTCAAAATTTCTCATTCTTAATTCATAAATATAAACCTGCTTTACATCTGGATATAGGCAACATTGATAGAATTTGGTTACCTACCTTTGATGCATATTTTAAATCGGGCAATAGTGGCGTTAACATAGACATCGCGCTTCCTTCGATTCAATTCACTCTTTCGCTCTTCGCGTGACATTTCAAGATCAATTCTTTACGTTATATTTATATAGTGATACGAGTATGTATCCTTTGTTTTACACCTTGTTACCTTGCCACTGAAGACAGAACTAGCTTGTCGTTCTGAAACGTATAAAAAATATTTAGGCTTCCTAAGGGAGAATTCATTGATAACTAGCCAATTTTCTGTTAATTTAAATCATCCTCTCATGCGCCCATATAATTTTAAGGAGTCGTGATTATTTTACAATAACAGCAATGAAGTCCCAGTTCCTTGTAAATAGATAGCTTGCCTCGAAGTCCGATTTAAGTATGTTTATTCTTGGTTTCTCACTTCTGCTTGCTGATCTACTTACATTGCCCAATAGATCTATATCCTGATATAACCAGTCGTTCTTCTTAAAAAGTTTCATCTCCTATTGCTTTTATTTCAGTAGGTATAACTATGCCTGTGTCCGACTGTAGTGTAGGATCACTTGCTGTCGAAAGTTGTTTGTATCGTTGCGTACTCTGACTACTATTTGGTGGTGCCTTTTCGTTAGTTCTGCCGTGCGTCCGAAATTATTTCAGTGTTTTTTGTACTCAGTGAGATAATTTATGAATAGCTGTTTTTCGCTCTGATAACTTGTATGAAATTAGTAAAATTTGGCTGTAATGTTTACTTTGTAGCCGTGCTGCTTCTCAATACATTTTTTTGTTCTGCTAAAGTTTTCTTGTTAGGACCCGTAGACCAAGTTAAATTTCTCATATGCAGGGTCCCAATGACTCCTAACTATGTTAACCCGTCTTTTCTGGTTCTATCGCTACTGTATCACACAAATGTTAAAATCGTTCCAAATAATTGATTTTTCTATACAGTTTCCTCCGGTCTGTACCGCTAAAATGTAGGTTCATTTTATACCAGATCAATATTGTATCGAAGATGAACAATCATTTAGTGAGAAGCAAGAAACATACCGTTGGTAGAAGCATACTGGGCGAAAATACTGATACAGAGATTTCCACTGATAAATCTTGAAATTTCCTTGACTTCAGACTTACTGAATATTATAATATATTCTCATACATTTAAACCTTCGAATGTTTGATCAAATGAGAAACAAATACGATATTCTTCAGCAAATATCTTGTTTATTGTTCACAATTTGTTCATGATTTAGTTTATTCGTTATTCTTATGAAATAAATATTTTTAAAAATAAATCAATTCTTTTTTACTTCGTGATGCCACAATTTTTAGTGTGACTAAACTCAAGACAGTTATTTCCAATAGATATTAAGTAGTGACTTTTCTGTTTGAAATAAAAGATAATTTTCCAGTGAAAAATTCCAATATACCGATCATGGCAGGAGAATCTGACAAAACCGTTTAGAAATATTACAGCAAGTGATT
Source organism: Thermobia domestica (assembly GCF_964235325.1). Lineage (NCBI taxonomy): Eukaryota > Metazoa > Arthropoda > Insecta > Zygentoma > Lepismatidae > Thermobia > Thermobia domestica. The sequence goes on along the minus strand of NC_137454.1, from coordinate 48,385,404 downwards.
GTTTAACTAATTATTATTATTTACATGCGTCAATTTCTGTCGTTAGACGTCATGATCTGGTATGAAGGTTCTGTTGATATTGTTCAAAGGACACCAACAATAAATAGGATGTGTGGATTGTAATTGAACAACGACGTATTGAGTTGAACATTTACAGGACTTTTGCTGAGATATAAGGAGAGAAATACACCTCTAGTTGTCCACGTACAGATTGACAAAATAAATTTCCTCCATCTCCTTTGTCGTTTTTCGTAGATAATTCAAGTTTAAAAAATGTAAGATCAAAAATAGTTAGTTACAACATACTAACTAGATCCTTAGTTACAGCATACTTGATTCCACAATAGTGAAATTTATAGTACGAGAATATTATATAGGAAAAATTCGAAAAGTTTGTCAGTGCCAGAAATTTCATTACACGAGATATAATTATTTTTCATGGTTTCCTAGTAATTCGTAAAAATAAGTAAATGAGTAATAGAAAACAAAAATTGTGTGTATAATAAACAAAGTTTAGTATGCAACAGTGCGAACAGCAAGTAAATACATGGTATTTGATAAATGGAGGAAGCAAAGGACCGTTCCTCTATAGATGCGAATTTAATGGTATACAAAGAGTGAAAAATGCACAACTGGGTTGAGATTCGAATTCGGGTCTCCGGCCATCCAATCAGACGCGTTAACCACTACGCTTCCCGAACAGTCATACATCTTATCGTGCAACTAGAGAGAATTTTGGGTGTTTAATCAGTTTTGTAATGTAGACACTGAGTCTTTCAGGAATTGTGATACAACCCATGTGATCTGTGAGGTTGAAGAATGATAGAATGTATAACTGTTCAGGGTAGCATAGTGGTAAAGGCATCGGCATAATTAACCAGAGACCCCGATTCAAATCTCGGTCCAGTTGCTCATTTTTCACTCTTTAAATTGTTGTAGTTACTGTCTGGTTCAAACCTTTTGACGTTTAAGGCGTTGCCTCATTTTTACAATATCCAATGAAAGTTACCCGAGGTTGTCTAATAGTCGATGCTTGAGATAAACATTATTTGCATTCAAAAACGTCTTTGTTCACATAATGTTAGTGTATGTTTAGGAAAAAAGAAAACTATTTCTAAATAATTACAGGAGAAGAGCATGATTGTACACACAGTGGTTCGTTATTTTATTGTAAGATTATTTCTTTATACACAGGTCAATCTAAACCAGTGTTTATTCTTTCACCTTGTCGGTTCAAAAGTTTACTTCGTTCTTCCATCTGTGTTTCACAAAAGAAACGTTTCACATTATTCTTGTACACGAAAGGAAATGAAATCTGACAACGTCGCTCTTACGCGCCATTGGCTTTAGCCAAACGTCAAGAGGTTTGAGCCGGACAGGAATGGTTTCGCCGTATAAGGTAGAATTATTTTTCAAGATAATTTCATCAACCAGTGGTACGTCTTTCTTCAAATATGGAGAAAGAAGATTGATATACGTAAAATTAATAGCAATAAAATGATGAGAAAGGAAATATTGAAATGAAATTCATTGCAAATAAAAATGAACAATAGCTGGAAAAACTTCGAGTGGGAACATTTGAAAATTATTGTATTGAGTTTTTTTTTAGTTAATTTTTTTTATTTATTTTTACTTATCAATCTGGATATTCATGTTTGTGGTTCTAAGAAGGGAAAAAGTTTCTTAAAAGAAAAAGAAAGTTCTTTTTGAATGTACAATAGTGTGATTTTGAATTTGTTATCCGTCTTATGGTAATTAAGGGTCAGAATCACATTTTAACGGTAGACTTTGTGATAGAAAAGGTACTTTTCTAAGAAACTGTATCATTAATTTTCCTTTGAGTCTTGTCTGTAAATGCCCCTCCTCTTCCGTTCCCTACACACGTACATATTAGGGATAGCCAATTCCGGAATTTTTACGTTCCGGAATCCGGAGAGTAAAATTGGAAAACATTCGGAAAAATTCCAGAAAGTGAAGTTTCCGGCTCTGGAAAATAAATTTTTCAGATTCCGGAAATTTTTTTTCCATCCCCAATACATATATAAAGAAAGATGCAGAATACTTGGAGCTAACTAGTTTTTGTCTGTAAGGAATAACGAGATTGGTTTTTCTACTATTAAAAAAATAGTTCTTAAATTACTTCCATATAATTAGGACACTTTTAATAGATACCAATTATAACTGTAGTCTGTTTATCGTATTTCTAATCGTCATTCCAGCCAGGGTAATTTTAAGTTGAAACTGAACATTTTTGTCACTGAAAGGTTTGTGGGACGGTTTTTTTTTCTTTCTTTTTATTTTAAATAATTTTCAGTAACTGAAAAGTTTCTGCTCTTATATACGTCACAGCTATCGTTGTAGCGTGTAGATAGTACAGTTCATATTCGAACGAAATACCCTTTTTGCAGTTTTACTTTCAAGAAAATCAACATCGAATCGTGGTCCGTTTACGAGAATTTTTTTTTTTTTTTTCTATCTGACAGTATTTGAAAAGTAGCATAGGAAGTAAATGAAAAATGAACGAACAAAAGTAAGATGGACTTGTACTTTTTCGGTGCGTAGTTCTACAATATGTACTTAGCAGCAAAGATCTCAGCGTGAAAAGGAATTCAATTTACAGCTATCTAGATAATTGTATATAATATGGTATTCTCATCAAACATCAAAGAAGGGCCACGGTGGCTCAGTGATAGTGTGTTCACCTCTAGTGCATGGGGTCCTTGGTTTGATTCCCGCTCACACAAGTTAACTTTGTGGCGGACGAACACCATGTGCGTGGGTTTTCTCGAAGTTCTTCCGTTCCCATCCACTTTCTTCTTTTCACCATCTTATTAATTTCTCATCATCACCTTCTCCTTTAGCTTAGCCGACATAATCGTGGGTCGTAAACCTAAAAGATTTCATTTCAAACATCAAAGATTGTTTTTTTTTGGTCATCTGTTTTTCCAGCTAACGCCATTGAAGAAGTGTTCGTGTTATTAATGCAAATGAAGACAATTTTACTCATTCAGTTCTTTAAATAATTATCCTCAGTAAGCGCGAGTATTATTGAAAATAGCGAACCTGAGTTCTATCAAATGCAAGTCGAAGCAAACGTGAGCTTTATTGGAAAATAGTGAGGGCGAGAACCATTGTGTATAATGAGCGTGAGCCGTAATTACAAAATCACCAATGAGAACACGGTCATACATTGTGATTTTTCAGGGCATAGCCGCAGAATGACTGAATTTGGTTGTTACCGTAGTGCAGTCATTTGTTTCCAACTCAGTGATCTGTGACGTCACAGTTTGGTTCTAGCCTTCTCAGTGAGAGGGGACTGCCAACACTAGCTCGTGTACGTCACTGCTTATCTTGCTTTCCTCATTGTAAAACCACACCCCTACGCCTTACATCGTCCAGTTGGAAATTAACTGCTCTAGTGCCACCGGTGTGAAAATTGTATAAAATATATGAAGCTTTTGGATTACATAAAATATATACACTATCCAAATAGTCCTTCCATAACTAGGCTATTTGTGCAAGAGGAAACAATTTATTTCTTAGTTTATTTCTAAATTGTTATTGTGTTGCATAGTTTTCCTTGTTTGCAATGAAAGAATAATGTAGGGGAGGATATCTATCCATCATCCTTCATCATTATCCGTCATTTTTATAAGTTTTTACATTACATTACAAAACAATTATAACAAAATTCAGTGATTTAGGTTACTAAGATGAGGTCTGCATCTAAAGATATAAAACCTCACGTAATATTAAGAAAGAAAGAACCACTAACGTAACACACAAATATCAGTGAGATGATGATGTAGACTTGCTGCTGATGTGCACCGCCAGTTAAAGCAGTCTGAAAATGAAGAGAAAAATCGAGAGCGGAATATTTGAGTTTTGCAGAACCCAATATTAATTACTTCCGTCTTTGCTTTTAATTCTGGCCACGGATCGTTTACTTTCAAAAAATCTCTGATAGTTCTCTTTTAAATGTTGTTATAATTAAAAGAACTTTGTGATATAGTTGATGCTGATTTTTTAAAATACATCCGACTAAATTCGGGTATGATTAAAGAACTTTCTTACGATAGTAGATAACAGTTGAAAGTCGAAAACAAATCGAAGGTTTATAGACGCAAAAACATCTCTCTCTTGGATTCTTTTCAGTGTCAGACCAGTTCATTTAAGGTTGTTACCACCTCTCCGAGATATTACTGTATGTTACGCTTGTACTAGTTTCTCGGTCTACGCAAAGATTTCTTTCTAACAGGCTTTCGAATTAAGAACTCTATACACCTCATGTGTGTTTTACCACTTCAGACGTCTCAATGTTGTTATCCGTATGAAACTTGGTGGCGTGTACATTCTGTTGTAGATGTGTGCAAAGTTCTTTTGCAAAAGAAATACATTTTTCATATAGTTGAACATACGAACTATAAGAGTATAAGCAAGTATCACTTGAAGAAATAATATTTTGTAAGTGATAAGGAATCTACGTTACGAAATTGTTTATTGTTCTTAGATCATTTCGAAATGATTGCAGGAAACATCCCTAATATTGAGTAATTTTTAAAGAGTATGTAATGATTGAAGTTCGTATAAGAATACCATCTTTAGATTGGAATCTCCCGAATTGCTTTTGATATACTCTTAGAGCAAATAGATACTATACTGGAAAATAAGTCCAACGAGAAAGGCGCATTTAATTTTACATCTGTAACACCAAAAATCATCGTGCTAACATGGACTTACAGTATAAGTGTAACATACCGTAACTCGGTTATTAGTATTTCCGTATTGAGGTAAGGAAGATCTGTTATTTTTGAAGAATTAATTCCAACAAAATTATCTCCCTTTGTTCCTTTGAAAATAATAATTGGTTGGATGCAATGATTTCGGGTTACAGAAGTTTCAGTCGTGTTTCTGTTCTGTTCAAAATGCGTCATGAGTATTTAAAATTTGTGACACTGCAGTGGAGTTTTTTTTTTTTTTTTTTTTTTTTTAATATAAAGTACATATTGCCAAACAGTTTTTCCGAAAGTGAAATCTCAGCTGATGTTTCAGTAACGAATCAAAACCAAGTTTGAAGGAAATCACTTCCGTTTAAGAATATATTTCAGATGTACAGTTTAAAAACGAGTTGTATGCGGAACCCAGTGCGCAGTACGCTTTTCTTGAATAAAAAACTCACGAACAACCACTGCGTTGAGTGCCTCTCGAATCCGTTCCTTCGTTAAGGAATAGGGCACAAGACATGCACACGGTTTCCATGTCTTTGTTATTATGTGGCAAAATCTCCTTTCCACCAACATGAGGTTTGATGTTACTTTAAGACTTGGAATTTGGTCATTCAAAATGCTATTCCGAACTGTCTTAACATTTCAGTTGTTCTGATAACCTGTGTGGAGCTGAGTGCTCATCATTTTCGACAGACTCTCTGCTAGCACTAAACGCCTTACGACACTCAAAACCATAACAACGAGAAAAGCAATGGTCTTCATAAACCTTTTACAACATCTTAATTGTTTTCGTTTGAGTTGTCATTAAACACGCACAGAATTCGATACTCACTCTTCGTTCCTTTATTGAAACTATGTCAGTTTACAATACCAGTACGCATTTAGCCGCTTCACGCGCCACTTGCAACTGGCCCAACTGAAAAGTTCTGCACAGTTTCCCAACGTCACATGCAAGATCCATCGCTATGAAAAACTTCTGTTCCAAAATTAACTTCGCAGCAAAAATTATCACTCTCGTTTCCTAGTTGCCGCACTGTGTTAAAAACAGGTAATGCAGAGCCTTGTGTTGTTTTTAATTAAATCAGAAATTCACCTAATTTCTTTCTCCACCGTAGAACGGCTTTGAAAGAAACAAGTTGCAGGTATATCTTTCGATTTACTGTACTTTGGGTCCTTGTGTTTGATAAAAATAGTTTTGCGTCAAAATCGTGTTTTCACGTTGTGTGTTAGAACAAATCAAACATTTCGTGAATTTTACTTAGAATTTCTCTTAGTATAAATTTTATCTGAAGGAAGAATCTCAAAAAGATAATAAGACAGTAATACCTGAATAAACGTAGACAACAGATAACTTCAACTTGAAGAACCGTTCTTTCATGCAAACATAAGATTAAGCGTGAAGAAACATGTGAATAGCATATGATCAGTGGTCTTGGATTCATTTTGTATGGACCACTTAACATTATCAGATGGTGAAGAGTTAAGTTTCATGTACTGTATGTTGTGCAAATTTAAACACGATTGTTGATCGTAGTGGAAAACTGTCTTATTATATTATTTTTTAATAGCTTCGAGATAGAAGAAATAAATTGTCAAATAATTTGTATTGATGTTACGTGTAAAGTAAAATTCTATTTTTGTTTACGAAAATATTTGTAATACTGAAAACAATGTCAGTATAACAATTGTGATCGATATTTATAAATAAAAGCTAAAAGGTATCGGTAGTTTTTATTTTTATTGTTCATGAATCCTTTTTTCTTGTTAAAGTAATTCTTTGTAATAAAGAATGGTCAAATGTGTGGTTTCGTCATTTTTTTCCCTATACACACGTGTGAATCAAAGGCGTATTGTAAAGTCTAGTGTAAACAAAAACAATGACTGCGTAGATATTTCGAAGACGAAATGGTGGAAAAGGTACAGATTAAGAATATTGGATCCTCCATTTTTAATAATAATTGATTAAAAAAGACCCTTAAAAGTCTTTTTCTCTCAATTCAGTTTTTGGGCTAATTTTTCTTTGCCCAAGCACTACAGAATTTAGAAAAACCAGGAGCGTGGGACTGTGTATATAGTCGTAAACTATTTTTAAACGTTAAATGGTAGAGAAAACGAACATATCTGTAAGCGTAAAATGTTTTAGCCTGGTTGGTTAATTTTTGAAGTTGTATGTATCTTTCAGCATCTGGAGTTATATGAGACATGTGTCTAGAGTCTAACTTGGAATCTGAACCACATCAGCTTCAAATAGAAATCAAGCTTCAGTCTCCTGCGCCACAGGCACGTATCCGACCATCTTTGTTTTGGGGAAAACTATATGACACTGGTTGGCCAAATTTTGCGTCATGGAAGATGTGTTACTTTGAAAAGACGTTACTTTCATTTGCATCTTCTGTTGTGCAGGAGTAGTTATGTTGAGTGTTCCTCTGTGATCTCGGCGCGGCTAAAGTGATAAAGACATGTGTGTATGAATAGGACACGAGAATAAAGTCACAATTTACTCCATGGATACATCTGACCTCACTAAGGGTGACAAAGCTTACGAAGATGCAGAGAGATTACCAGATGCGTATCAAAAACAAACCAATGTTAATTGTGTTCTTCAATTCCTGAAGTAATACGTACAGGAAGGACGTACAGATACATAGGACATTTCTTGTCATCTACGTGACACACTTTGCCCGAAATGACCAGATCTGTGGACTTCAAAATCCCGAAGACTGCACCAGGCAGTGGCGTATTTTGTGGGTTACCGGGCCTACTGGTGGTAGCCATTGAATATTACAAAATAAAGTTAATATAATATAAACTAATTCATATTGATAATTTTATACTTTAGCATCTCCTTTGAACGTTAAAAGTTTCTGCGAAATATGTGAATTTAGAAAAATCCACTGACTTTTTTTACGCACTCTGTCTCGCTTTCTTAAGATTTTTTCAATCTGGCAACACAGCAGGAAACCTCCTCTAGTTACTCAACTGCAAGAACAATCGTGTAGTTATGAGCGCATTCCCTCCACCTCCACCCGCAGCGTATGACAGGACTAGCAGCTAACATCAGTTTCTTCTAGAGTAATCGGTTTCTTGGGAATGAGCGAAAGTAAAGGGGAGTTATACGAGAATGACGGCGCATATTGGGACTCTGGAAATTGTCTCGGACATCTTGAACCTCGCTCCTTAGCGGTTTGCGTCAACGCAACGCAATTTTTTTACACTATTTTGTTTTAATTGGTGTAGTTATAATTACGTGTTTCATTATTTACGCTACGTTGCGAAGACTATTACAGACTGAGGCTCCTTTGTTGCTAGTCGCCTATTTCAGTGTTCTTTATAATTTGCACACAGTGGCGCACTTACGGGGGCTCCAATAGGTCTTGACCTCCTCAAAACATCCTAACTCAACATATAGTTGTACACTTTTTCAATAAATCTGTACTTGTTTTGTAAGGTAAAAAAAAAATTTAAAAAGTTTTATATTTATGTAATTCAATCTCACTCTTCAGATCGTTTCGGATCTGATCACTTTATATCTATATGAAACTATAAACCTAATCGAGATTCTTTGTCACCCCACTCTATCGAGTCTGCCAATTTTACCTTACAACAAAAGAAATAAATTCCTTAAGAAATAAATCGTCCGCTCGCTGTTGTCTAGGTAAAAGGTTCAAAATACGATTGAGTTAAAATTAAACCACTCAAGGGATTTACGGTGGATAACTAGATTTATTAAACTTAATATTTTTTCTAATTAGGGTAAGGTGAGTGACTAGAATTTCGAGGTTCAAAGGACGTTACTTCGCCCTTGAAAGAAAATTCTTTAATATTTTGCTCGGCTTCCCAAAGAACTCATCATGCGAGTTCAAGGAGCACAGAGTTTAATTTAAATATCACTAACAATAAACAATAAAAGACTTCTCTAAGATTTCTTTGGGAACTGCGATAATATAGAAAAATAGTACTCTCTCTACTCTAGGTCCATATTCCTTGCTTTCAAATACTGTTTAACTTCACTACAGTAACAGTCTGGCCTACACCTGGTTTGGTCTCTCAACACACTGAGAAATCCAGAAAGGGAAACTATCTAAAATCTTAAAGGATAGGTAAATTTAGGGAATTAGGAGTAGCAGCCGTCACTCATGGCCCAGCTATATTATTACGTCTTCCATTGAAGACTCTAGGTTAAAAGGTAAACACACACTCTAATACTTTCAAACACGAAAGTCGCAGTGTGAAAACAAAAACAACAGCCACGCCTCACTATTGCCTGACTGTACGGGGATCGAACTCAAACCGCAACCTGGATTCAATTTTAATGGGGGAAAAACCTCCAGCACCTGAAGATTTTTAAAACCTAAGTGCCCTGGGTTCACTCTCTCCCTAGGGTCACCCCAAGAGCAAATTACAGATGGTGATCAGAAAAATGGAAACACCTGTAGTTGGCAACACGTCAGATGTATGGGTTGACAGTGGTGTCGTGGCGCCCGCAACGCCGGACCGCTGGTGGTGGTGTGTTAGGTTGGTCTCCATACTACGTCAGGCGCAGTGGAACAGTAGTGTCCAGTGGCTGCAGCAGACAGAGGTAGTGTAAAATGGGAGACCTCAGATTTTCAAAGAAGGCAAATTGTTGGTGCGCGATTATGTGGAGTGAGTGTGACGGCAGTAGCTACTGTGTTAGGTGTGTCGCGTGGGACAGTGTCGAAGGTGATGACGGCCTACACAACACACGGGAAAACCACATCGGGGAAGCGGAATAGTGGGCGGAAGAAAATCATGAGTGACAGATCACGCCGAGTATTAAAGCGCATTGTCACGCAGAACCGTCGTGCCACTGCGGAGCAAGTGACGGAGGAACTCAATCAGCACCTCTCCCATCCTGTTTCGACAATCACAGTCCGCCGCGAATTACATGACATGAACTTACGGGGCCGTGTTGCACGGGCCAAACCGCTCATCAGGGACCATAACGCTTTCGCACGCCGCAAATGGTGCCACGACTTTGCAACTTGGACCGTTGAGGACTGGAAACGTGTGATATGGTCGGATGAGTCATCCTTCACCCTATTCCCAACCACGGGTCGTGTTTATATGTGGAGAACGCCCAAATAAGCTTATGATCTGCAGTGTCTCCGCCCAACTATGAAACATGGCGGCGGCTCGGTGATGCTGTGGGCCGCCATATCATGGTTTTCATTGGGTCCTGTGGTCACACTTAGCGGACGAATCACTGCCAACCATTATGTCGCAATTTTAGGAGACCACTTGCATCCTATGGTCCGGATGCTGTTCCCGGACAATGACGCCATCTTCCAGGATGATAATGCACCCATTCACACAGCTGGTGTTGCTGCAGCGTGGTTTGAGGAACATCGGGATGAAGTTCAACACCTCCCCTGGCCCGCCCAATCCCCAGATCTCAACATAATTGAACATCTGTGGTCCGTCTTGGAAACACGACTCCGGCGACGATTTCCACCTCCATCCTCTCTCACAGAACTGGCCGATGCCCTGCACGAGGAATGGTGTAATATTCCACTTGCTACCATTCACGACCTCTATAAGGCGAAAGGTAGCCCGACACCATAGTAATCTGGTAAGTTGCAATTTCGTTCAGGTGTTTCCATTTTTCTGATCACCATCTGTACTTTTCACTCCTTCCAACCATTAACTAGAGCCCATTTAAGTCATTACTCTGACGTAGAGCTCAAAACTCCTACTTTATTCTTTAATTCCTAATCCTAACTCTGGAATTCACCTAAGTTACAGCCAGAGATCACTTTCCCTAGCGGGACAGGAAGCCACGGACTAACATATCCACTGGTCATCCAGTAACTAATCTAAAGGACAAACTCCCAGAAAAAATCTTACTTGCTGATTCCCTTTGGACTGAACAGCCACCAGCATAGACCTCTACTCTACAGGCCTCCGTAGCTGAAACAGCAATAACCATTAAAAAAATAATAATAATAATCCGCCTTTTTATATGTTCTGCCGGGGACAGAAAAAATGAAGGGTTCTAGAAACTTCTACAGAAGTGGAAAATTACTGGAAAAGCAGGCAAGATAGAAAATTTCCAAAAAAAAAAAAAAAAAAAAAAGAAAGAAAAAGAAAAGAAAAAAAGAAAAAGAAAGAAAGAAAGAAAAGAAAGAAAGAAAAACTAGCCTTTCTACCAGATCTATAACCAAGTGGGAGCGAGAGTAATACTGGATCTAACTAACTGAATCTTAATCTTAAAAGAAAATTTGGCATATATAAATGATTGGAATAATACACTAATTGATATTTACATACATTTACATATTATAACAGTAAGATTATATATTACGCTATACTTATTAAATAAATAGTACTAGATAAATACGTGTCAGGCCTGACTTATTAATTAATATACAGAACTTAATTATATAGATTTAATATTAAAATATATAACATGAATAATCAAGCAAGGTAACGAAGTGCCCTTTGCAGTTTAAAAGGGAAATGATTGATATAGCTTGAAAAGTTGATCTTACAGTTCAACTGTATTATTTCTCTCGCAGTGGCTCAGTGGTAGAGCGTTCACTTCTGGTGTATGAGGTTTCTGATTCGATCACCGCTCACGCCAAGTGAATTTTGTGGTGGACAAAAACCATGTGCGTGGATTTTCTCGGGGCTCTTCCGTTTTCTACCTCTTTCTTCATTTCTCATTATCACCGCCTCCTTTAGCCTAACTGGCATACGCGTGGGACGTAAAACTGGAAAATTTCATTTCAATTTTCCTTTCTCATTTTTCCTTCTCTATTATTATTATTTCTGTTATTTGTTTGTATGTTCGATAGATGTGTTCCCTTGCAGCACCGAGGCTACATGTGACATGGACCGACATGCTAAGGTAGAATCTAAACCATTGTAAAGCATTCAACACTCTCCCACCGAAAATTGTCCAGGCACAGGCACGGGCTCTAGCGATTAGACCAGCAGAAAAGGCATAGGCCTGAAGAGGAACTAGGCCCAACTACCAATTACTCATTACTCCAATGAGTTGAGTTGATTTTGAGTTTAACGTCTCTTTCAGCAGCGAGGCTATATGAGACGGGACCTATTGATTAACGTGGAATTCGAACCACATGATTACTCCAAAGAGGGAGAGCTATTATTATTATTATTATTATTATTATTATTATTATTATTATTATTATTATTATTATTATTATTATTATTATTATTATTATTGTTGTTGTTGTTATTATTATTATTAATAATAATAATAATGTATGTTTGTTATAAAGGTTAGTGGTAGCCCAAACTATCAAACCAGTATACGCCACTGGCACCAGGATAATAATTTCATTCATGCAGCTCATGTGGTTGTCCTTTCCCCCACAGCACAATATTTCGATGTTTCCTCATGCTCCCTAACTTTCCGGGTATAGTTTGGTGAGACTTGTGCCTCTGCTCAAAAATCAAAAGATATCAGAAAGAAGCTCGCTTTCGCACCTGAAAAAAAAAAAAAAAAAAAAAATTAATGCAAAGCGACGGCTTCTGTCATAACAGATCTCAATGACTGGTTTCAACCTGTTTGTAGCAGTAGAAAGGTTAACCGAACTCGGTGCCTGGAAACTAGTTTGAAGAGGACTAGAACTAAGAAAACGTCAGATGATTGTACTTGGTTTTCCGGGACAATGGTCGGATATTTTCCCGGCAGGCCTAATATAACTAAATTTTTATTAGTAAAACACGAAAATAAGTCAGCCTAGCATTTTAGCCCAGTGGCTAGCATTGTGGACAAGATTCGAAACCTCTTAGCTGCGTTAAGTATTAGCGCAGTTGTATTTAGTTTTGTCCACAAGACAGAAATTTCTCTCTTCTAGAGAACGAGACAGGAAATACATTCCAAGACAATCCGGCACCAGACAAGAATCATGACAACTCTTGCCTCGTTTTGGAGGTGAGAATCCACAAACACTGTTTTAGAGTTAATATGATTCATAGCATAAAAACTATAAATTGATAAATGAGTGTACGAACATAACGAGTATTTATCAGCGTTTAAAAAATAGGTTGATTGCCAAGACATTATCGTGAACATTGCCCCCGAGGCCACAATACTTTTCTTACATTAACAGTTTCGTTTGACCCCACAATTGCAAAAAATGCAGACTTTGGTGAGAAATGCAAATTGATGACGTAATTATGCCCGAGTACCACTTTTGGTACTCATCGCAACCGAAATAAAAATTTACTCTTTTCCCATGAGTACCAAATTTGGTACTCGAGCATAATTGCGTCATCAGCTTGCATATCCAGCCAAAGAATGAATCCCCAGGGTGGGACAAGGGGGTAATTTGTCCCTCCCATCTGCAAATAAAAATACTTTGGCTGGATATGCAAGTTAATGACGCAATAATGTCCGAGTATCAAATTTGGTACTCATCGGAAAAGAGCAAATTTTTATTTCGGTTGTCATGAGTACTAAAGGTGGTACTCGGGTATAATTACATCATCAACTTGCACACCTCACCAAAGTCAACAATTTTTGCAAATTGTGGAGTCAACTGAGCATGCAGAAATCCACATAAAACTCTTATATCTGCAATGCAATAGCTTTCTTTGAGTTTTACGTCCCACGGTTATGCCGGTTAGGCTAAAGGAGACGGTGATTATGAGGAATGAGTGAAATGGTGGAATGAAGAAAGTGGGAGGAAACGGGAGAACCCCGAGAAAACCCACGCACACGGTGTTTGTCCACCACAAAGTTCACTTGGCGGGGGCTGGGATCGAACCCGGAACCCCAAGCGCCAGCAATAGCTTTCTTAAAAATAAAAATGTTTGAACGCTAAAGCTACCATTTTATAAAATGCATATGAAAAAAAGTAAGACAAGTGGCGAGTACCAAATTTGATACTCACAGCAACCATGGCAAGTAATGTGAGTAGGCTCTACCATTATTGGTAGTTGACAGTCAACCTGTTAAAAATACGCAAGTCGATACTCTGATAATCAATATGGTTGAAGTGGGATATCATACCCTTCGTGGGCCTCATAATGCGAGAAGAATCCGTTAACTTGTAGATGAAATTAAGAAATTAATCAAGTTATAAATTTTGTATATACATAAAATTATTTTATTTGTTTACTTATCCGCAACAGACTCTAATTACAGGAGGCATACATCACATATATTTTACATCATACAATAATAGAAAACCAAAACAATATTAAATTTAAAAACTAAAATATTCACATTATTTAGAGAAATGTAAGTTTTCAATAGCTTCACTTTTCAATTTACTACAACAAATTAATTAATTAATAAACATTTTAAAATTAAATAATTAAATAATAAACTTAATATTAGCAAAGGCTTCATGCACTCATTTATATATTAAATATTTTAACAAATCAATTATAAAATAATTTCACATTCATAAAAACCTTTTCTTATATGAAAACCTTTCACTAAATCTATGTCTTTACTTGTCTTGATTATTCCATTAAACTTTGAGCACAGGCTTATAAATGGCGAATTTTTTTAAAGCAAAGTTTCTGTTCTAGCTACTTTGCAATAAAATAATTATCTACTTCTTAATTGAGTTTTTCAGTAAAACCAGTATTTAAAAAGAGACTGTTTTGTATTATTCTGTTTATAAGTTTATAAAGAAATGGTTGTTCAAAATATTCTCTCCTGTTAGTTAGCGAGATAAACCCAAACTCTTTCAATAGTGTAACATAAGGTATTTTATTTTCATAGGCAGCCATATAAACATTTTAAAAATTCGTTTTGAATTTTTCGAGGTGTCCCTGGAGAGATTTCTTAGGTTTCCATGTTAGACACCAATATTCTAATTTTGATTTTGTCCATAGCATTGTAGATCACAATAATGGTGTAGAAATTATGAAAATAGTTTGAATTTATAAATTCCAATCGTTATACGCATCTTGTGTAATGACTCCCAGGTCTCTCATTGGATTTACTCTTGATATGGCATTTCCACGAATTGTATACACGTACATCTTTCACTGTGTTTTCTTTACATACCTCAAATAGCAACACTTTCTTAAATTCAATGGGAGGTCATTATACATGCTCGAAATCTATATAATAGTTATATCAACTTGTAGCCGGAATGTATCTTAAATATTAGTTTATTTATACATTTTGATATCAGCATGTAACGGACATTTTGGACTGTTAATTTTAGTCGGTAGATCGTTTGAAAACAAGAAGAAAAATAACAGTCCCAAATAGGATTCTTGCGTAACTCCGCTCGAGACGTGGCGAGAAATTCTTTTCTAGAGACAAGACGTGAAAGAATTCATTGAGCAGGGACGTAGCTAAGGGGGTGTGTGGCAGGGGGGCACCGGCCTTCCTAAATTTTGGCTTGGCCCCCTCAAGTATTTATTTTAAATTATGTTACAAATTGTTTTTTTCCAACAATAAATGAAAAAGTTGCTTTTTCGATAACACTAGTTAACAAATTTAAACTTTTTGTTTGTTACATGAGAAAAATCACCTGAACTTAAAGGAACTTTTTGCGCTGAATTCGAATATGCACTCGGTTTCTCTCCATCACGTACAGTTTTCCCGTAACAGAGGGATTTTCGGGAAATTCCCTCAAAAATTTCCCCTTTTCAGATACTTTATTCCCCTAGCTCCTGTCCCCTTACATATAGTAACATAGAAATTATACTAAGTATACCTTGATTTATATTTAATAAACCCTAAAAGTTTCGTAAAAATCGCTTTGTTCTTTCTAGAGAAATAAATATATTTGTATGTATACTGTGTGCACTGTTTATTGCACCTGATAGTAATGCTTTCAGATCTCCTGAGTTGGGGTAAAAACGATTTGCTTTATTACTACAAACACAGACATAAAAATGAATATTTACAATAGTCAACAACACACTTGTATTGCTCTCTGTAAATTAGAAACGTGTATAAAAATAGAATGTACTTCCAACGTATATTTTTTTAAACGTACAGTATATGTATATCTTAATACATATATATATACAATTCTCCAAGTTTTTTCGTTTTGTCCATGAAATGGTTATCAATATTTGTTATCAAATGTAACAGAATGCAAAAGAAAGAAAGAAGCTGATGACAAACATTATGAAGTGAAGGAATGGGAACCTAGAGTGAATTACGTACCTGGAGAATGCAACGTCAAATACGCTACTTTGGTAGATCCTAATAAGATATTACTACCGCCATTTTATATCAAGTTAGGACTTATGAAAAACTTTGTCAAAGCCATGGACACATCTGGTGAAGGTTTCAAGTATTTGCGAGATAAGTTCCCTAACCTGAGTGATGCTAAGATTTCAGCGGGAGTGTTTATTGGTCCCCAAATTAGGAAATTAATGCTTGATGATAGCTTTGACAGCAAGTTAAACAGTGCTGAGCTAGCTGCCTGGACAGCATTTAAGTGTGTTTTGCGCAACTTTCTGGGCAATAACAAAGCTGAGAGTTACACAGAAATCGTACAGGACATGATACAGAAATACAAAGAGTTGGGCTGTAGGATGTCTTTAAAAGTCCACTTTTTGCACTCCCACCTCAGCTTCTTTCCTGCTAACCTAGGTGCTCTCAGCGACGAACAGGGGGAAAGATTCCACCAAGATATAATGGCAATGGAGAAAAGGTACCAGGGACGATGGGATCCTTCAATGATGGGGGACTATTGTTGGGTTCTTGTTAGAGAATGCAACATTTCTTACAAAAGAAGGAAGTAGTGTACGTTTTTGTAACCCAATGGAAGTTTCATATATTGTGATAGTTTTGATTGTCTTTTCATGACCTTTTGGCACATTTGTATTATTGTTTATTGTAAATTGTCACACTTGTAAATTATATTGTATTATAATTTATATATGTGTTTGTGGTAATAAAGCAAAACGTTTTACCTCAACTTAAGAGATCTGAAAGCATTACTATAAGGTGCAATAAACAATACACACAGTATACATACAAACATATTTATTTCTCTAGAAAGAATCAAGCGATTATTACGAAACTTGGAGGGTTTGTTAAATATGAATCATAGTATACTTAGGTATAATTTATATGTTAGTATATGCAAGGGGACAAGATCTTGGGGTGTAAAATAAACGAAAAGGGAAATTTTTGAGGGATTTTCCCGAAAATCCCTCTGTTACGGGAAAATCGTACGTGATGGAGAAAAACCGAGTGCATATTCGAATTCAGCGCAAAAAGTTCCTTTAAGAACAGGTATTTCCTTTTATGTAACAAAACCTTTGTTAACTAGTGTAATTTGCGGACGTTTTGCCGCTCAGTCGCAGTGTTGCCAGCACAGATAAGGGTCTAAATATTTGACATTTTCTATTCTCTGTTTTGCCAGATTCGTTATTGAACACAATGAATATAAGAAAGTAAATCTTCATTCAATACCTTCTCGTAAAACAATTAAAACATAAAGTACTATGTTGCAAAACCCTGCAATCGTGTGTGTGGGTGGTGGGGGGGGGGGGAAGGAGTCGTCCTAGCCTCTGAGTCGAATCGGCCTTTCAGTTTTGTCTTAATCGGCTACAAAAAGTACCGTACATTCACATAGATTTTTAGCCCTTCGTACCTCAAGGCGACTATAAGGCTGGAATCACTGTAAGGGCAGGAAGATCCTCGCAATATTAACGAAGATGACGCCCGGCCCCCAAAGTTACTGATGGGTTATTTCATAATATGGGTTATTTCATTTGCAAATATGCCCCCCCCCCTCAGACTCAGAACTCTTGCTACGTTCCTGTCATTGAGACGAGGGAACTTATTTCTCGTCTCATCTTAGAGGCAATAGTAGTTGTATCAAGCTCACGTCGAAACAAAGGCTGAGCGCTACTTTTACATACTAAGGAACGTCAAAGTATAGCATTTCCAAGTTACTAGAATTAAAAATGAAAGGAAATGCAATTTTAATTTCTTCGTCTTATGGTTAGAATATGTTCTGTAGGCTAAAGGAGAGGGATGAGTAACGAAACTCAATGCTTATGAAATTATTATTGGAATGAAAATGTGGGAGAACCATGAGAAATCCTACGAACAGGGCCGGTTCTACCATACATGGAAGACGTGCATCTGTACGGGGCGGCACAATCTGTCGTAACTATATTATTTAAAATAAATATTTCTTGTTGGAAACAGACTTCATGATGATTGTAGTTAAATTTACTAAGCTGACCTTCTAGTTGAATAAATAATGTTTAAGTCGTATTACTTTAAGGCCACGTGGACAGTGCTAAAGCAAATGATTAAACAAATCCCAGCATAAATTGCTTATTACCAAATACAAGAACTCAATTATCAAACAATAACGAACACCTGTTCCATTTAGTTAGTTATCACAGTTTTTGTGTGAAAACTAGTCTTGTTTTTGTCTCGAACAGTTCCTTATCATTGAAGCTAGAAACAGGTTTCTTTTAATGTTTTAACAGATGTACAAAAGAGCTAGTTACACTGCAATTCCAAACTGATATATTGAGATTGAAGCTCAATATTGAATTCTATTAATAAGAAAGGATTACCATCTTTTTTTTCTGGAGGGTGTTTGTTTTATCTTCCACTAACACAATAGGTTATTATTTAAAGATAAAAACAGACACAATGAGATTGTATTTGTAATGTTTAGGACTTTCTGAGTGCGAGCGCCCTTTCTTTCCCATTTGTTGTTCATAATGGGTCAGCATACTTAAAATCGTAGCTTTTAAGAGTTGTTTCTGCTGTTAAAAAAAATAGGTGGCAAATGTTGTCAAGTCAATTGCTCGCCCTGCTCTACCAATGATCCTCAATGGCCCCTTGATAGAACTGAAATGGAGGGAGATAAAAAGTAATAGAGTAAGCAAGGGTGAGACAAAATTCATTTTTTCGCTTCGTTGGAGCTTGTTTCACATGCCATTCCTGTTTTCAATAATCTAATATATATGATTTTTACCAGAAGCCTTGGGGGTGCATATATCTGGTGTGATAGCAATCCCTATTACACCCCTGATGATCCCACTGGCGACAAAGCGTAATCATTTCATACTTGTACCTTATGCTATCTGTCTGCCACATTGAGAATTACTACCTCTTTTTCTTTTTCTTTGTCTCTCTCTCTTTGGCATTTTTAATGTCTAGCAGTGTATTAATAATAAAGAACTTAACCTATGCTCGAAAACGACTTTCAGAAGTTCCAGTATGTCATGTGAAAATACCACATATGGTAATTAACCGTACTAGTGCAATGAAAATTAAGCATTAGTGTGTGACCTTAAATATTTATGATGCATAAAGGTCGCTTTAGATGATATCAAAGTCGTTCTCAAAATAGTTTTTGTCTACGCCAACAACAAAGAAAAATTAAGCAAATTGATTTCAACAGTGGGCTTTTCGTATATAATTTACGGTTTGGTTAACACAAAGAGAAGATGGAAGAACTTTCATTTTCTCTGGTTACCATTACAATTAATAACAAAGTAGTTGTGGAAAACGATCAAAAGTCACGTCCTAGAGTAATAAAATATGTATGTATGGTTTTCTGTTCAAATCATTTTAGAGGCTCCGCACTATCATCAACGATGTTGCCAACACGTGGCTGGTATTAGCTTCCTACTAACCTCAACACGTTCTTTGATAACGCGTTTCCGTAAACTACAAGTTAGCACATACGATGGAATGAGGCGAGGATTATGGGAGAGTTTGCCTAGTTATTCATAGCATCTGCTCTGTGTTATTTTATTGTTGGCATATTTATGTTGTTCTCGGTTTTAGTTTATTTTCACTGTTGACTAAACGAGCTCGGACTCAGAAAGTTGAACAAGAGTTTATTTTCATGTTTATATCGATTGAAAGCAAGCTTAACTAAACTCACTTGTTCGTACATATAATGGGCCTTATGCAGAGTCGTTCTGACGTTTGATTAGTGCTATACTAATAAGTTCGACTAACATATGTTTCCTGCTGTAGTCAGGCTTTTAGTATGATCCTAATCATATGTCAAAACGACTCTGCATAAGGCGGACTGTATTTTGTGCACATTACTTTGACTTGTTTAGAGGTAAGTAATGAAGAAAGGTGAAGTTGACTTGGAGTAATTTATTAAGATCACGCTGTGAAACATATAAGATTTTCCGTTACTCCACATGTCGACTCTTGTAAAAGAGCTATTTTCATTTTTTAAAAAAATTGCAATACGTAGATACTAGCGATAGCCAAACTGAATCCTGAAATAACCGTGTCATAATCGATCTGGGTTCCCAATTATGAAATCTAGAACCTGGTATCTGATTCTCGGTTCCAGATCCGAGTGCCCAATTCTCGGTTCTGAAACCAGGTAACCCGGATCGTAAACTTTCTGGCCAGCCCTGATAAATAGAGCAATTTTCTCGGCGGACTTCTGCAACGGATTCAATCCTTTAAAGTTTGTACTGGTAACGATGACTTATGTATTGTTATCGTTTAAGATCCGTGATCTTCCCTAGCATCTATGTAACCTGTACAGCAGGAAGGAATTGAATGTTGCCTAGCATGAAAGGATATGTAGCTTTCGTGTGATCATCTCTGCTCTCTTACCCATGATTTATTTATACGAGGGTCATCCGGAAAGTGGTACCCGTTTGCGCCGCATGAAGCGCTGACGACTCGGGGAGCCGCTGGGCAAGGTCAGACCGCGTCAGTGGCTTGTCTGCCTGCTCTGTGCGAGGTTGCGTGACGCTAGCAGTGCCTGTGTTGTGTCTGTGCTCGTTTACAATGATTAAACGAATTGAGAACCCCGCCAGTTGTGAAGTGAGGGCAGTGATTAAGTTTCTTAATGCACGAAACGTTCGACTTTGTGAAATTCATCGCCAATTAAAGGAGGTGTATGGAGACAATGTGATGGACGAGTTGTCTCTTCGGTTGGTGTCGCTACTTCAACCTGGGGAGGGGGAGTACACACGACGAGGAGCGTTCAGGGAGACCATCCGTCAATACAGACGAACTGCTGAGTTCAGTAAACGAATGCGTGAGGAACGATCGGCGCGTCACAATTGATGAACTCTGTGAACATTTTCCTAATGTGTCTCGAACAATTGTTCATGAAATTGTCAAAGACCATTTGAATAGCATTATTCAAAAATCTGTGCAAGGTGGGTCCCTCGCATGCTCACAGATGAGCACAAAACCAAGCGTATGGCTGCAGCACTGACATTTCTGGGACGTTATTCGGATGAAGGAGACTCTTTCCTGAATCGCATCATTACAGGGGACGAAACATGGGTTTGTTATGCATCACCTGAGAGTAAACGACAGTCCATGGAGTGGCATCACGCTCATTCACCAACCAAACCTAAAAAAAAAATCAAGACAGTTCCGTCCACCAGGAAACTCATAGCAACCATATTCTGAGATCGACGAGGTGTACTGCTCATTGATTGTATGGCCCGTGGAGACACAATTAATGCTAATGCGTATTGTGAAACATTAAAGAAATTACGGTGGGCAATACAAAATCGACGGCGAGGTCTGTTGTCTACAGGCGTCATTCTCCTTCATGACAATGTCAGGCCCCATGCAGCTGCGAAAACACAACAACTTCTGCAGCAATTCAAGTGGGAAACCTTCAACCATCCGCCGTATAGCCCGGACTTGGCCCCTTCGGATTTTCATATCTTTACGAAGCTTAAAGACTTTCTGGCGGGGAAAAGATTTGACAGCGGTGAAGAACTTAAACGAGGTGTGACTACGTATCTCAATACGCTGGCGGCGGAGGACTATGACACTGGAATACAAAAACTCGTCACACGGTATGACAAATGCCTCAATTTGCTTGGTGATTATGTGGAGAAGTAGTGTAAAGTATGCTCTTTCCAATAAAAATGTGTATATTTGTTAATATGTACTACTGTGTCTTTATTGCACAAACGGGTACCACTTTCCGGATGGCCCTCGTACATTTTCTTTTACATTTCAAGGAGGACCGAATATCTCCCATCGGGGATCAAATCACGAACCAGCGCAAGATGGTGTAATCAGGGCCGTAACTTGTGGGGGTCAGGGGGCAACTGCCCCCCATGAAAGCTCCCTGCTGTTCAAGGGGAGCCCAATTTAAGACAAAATTTTCTTACTCCATATACGATACGAACATGAAATTATAAATGAAGCATCAAACAGGTTCACTACATTACATAAACGAAACAGCACACAAAAGGTAAATGAAACAAAAATGAGTCGTGGGCCCATTTCAGTAAAGAAAAAAAGTCTAGTTTTAGGGTCCCAAAAATAATATTTATTCGTATGGCTTTGAGATTTGTCAATATTGTTCCCTTAATTATTTTGTCATGTATGGAACGGGCCCAGGGGCGTAACTAACGGCCACGCAGACTTTTACGTGTGGGAAGGCCACAAGCTTGCGGGCCCATAAAGAATAAGAGAAAGATGGAAAGAGGGGCCCAAGAGTTAGAAAAACTTATTCTAGGGGGCCCAAATACGCGTATTAATGCTTGCCCTCCAAGAAAAAACTTAAGTTACGGCGCTGGGTGTAATGGTAGTATAGTTATCAGTGACGTAGACGGTTTCTTTTCATAGCAGTTCGAAATGGAAAGAATTTACGAAAAGTATAGTTCAGAAATGTAATTAGCACCCGCCGTTTCGATTTAATTTAAATAGGAAGGACAGCATTGTGACTTAGCGGTAAAAATATCACTTCCGGTGCAAGGGATTCCTGCTTCGATCCCAGCTTATGTGAGTTTGTGGTGGACTCATTGTCCGTGTTTTTTCGAGGTTCTCCCTTTTCCCTCCCACATTGCCATTCTACCAATTATTTTATAATAACTCAGTTTCATTAACTACCATCCCCATGTCATAATCATCATTATACTTATTATGCCGTTATTAACAGGTCACTTGCTGCAAACTTAAATCCGTACACGATAGCCTTCAATCATAGGCGTAGCAACACTAATAAAAAATTTATTTTTTCTTTCTCTTAAATTGTCATGCATTCTTAGATTTTGCTATCTGTAATTGTTTAATTCATTTGAAGTAACATTTTAATTTCGGAAGTGTATAGAACGCCTATGTCCGTCCGTCTGTCTGCCTGCAGATGGAGGAGCAAAGACGGTAGAAAGTGGTTCAATCAAACGTTTCCGGTTTAACGTTGATCATAATGAAACAAAAACGGTAATAGACAGTGGTGTAAATGAAACAAAAATGAGTCGTGGGCCCATTTCAGTAAAAAAAATGTATACTTTTAGGGGCCCTAAAAATAATATTTATTCGTATGGCTTTGAGATTTGTCAATATTGTTCCCTTAATTAATTTGTCATGTATGGAACGGGCCCAGGGGCGTAACTAACGGCCACGCAGACTTTTACGTGCGGGAGGGCCACAGGCTCGGGGGACCCATAAAGAATAAGACAAAGATGGAAAGAGGGGCCCGAGTTAGAAAAACTTTTTCTAGGGGGCCTAAATACTCGTACCAGTATTAATGCTTGCCCTCCCAGAAAAAACCTACGTTACGGCGCTGGGTGTAATGGTAGTATAGTTATCAGTGACGTAGACGGTTTCTTTTCTGGAAGTAGCAGTTCGAAATGGAAAGAATTCCCGAAAAGTGGAGTTCAGAACTGGAATTAGCACCCGCCGTTTCGATTTAATTTAAATAGGAAGGACAGCATTGTGACTATTCTTTTCTATGTATGTATGTATGTATGTATGTATGTATGTATGTATGTATGTATGTATGTATGTATGTATGTATGTATCTATCTATATATCTATATATCTATATCTATATCTATCTATCTATCTATCTATCTATATATATATATATATATATATATATATATATATATATATATATATATATATATATATATATATATATATATATATATATATATATATCAGGGGCGTCATTTGGGGAGGGCAGGAGGGGGCAATTGCCCCCCCCAAGAGTTTGAGGAATACATATACTTTAATATGTTGTCTACTAATATACTAGTATAAAACGTGAAAGTCTCATGTCGGTGGTGCTCTTGCCCCCCTCAAGCGAAGTCTGAAATGACGCCCCTGATATGTATATATATATATGACTGTCTTAGGAAACAAACCATATAAAGTAGACAAAAGCAAATTTTTTACTGAATACCACAAGTTACAAGTAAAGACCTACACAGCATCGTAATACAAATTGATGTGACGAAATTAGGTAGCACTGCGAATATCTTGGAAACATATTATCCAAGGTAGATAGTTGTCAAAAAGTATTGGAAAGACCTTCATCCAATTATGGATCGACAATTGTTGATAATGGTATCTATGCGTTTCAAATGTAAATATCTCTCTCCACTATACTCATGTGATCCAAGTTCTCATTCTTGAAATTTGAGCATTTGAGATTAAGAAATAAACGCTTCTATACGTAAGTGGGCGTACCCTCCTTTAGTTTCAACAGTATAGTGTTAGTTATGGTAGAATGTCTGTACACAGTTACCTTGAAGTCTTAAGAGTCATAAACATCGGTATGATCACCATCCATGTCGTAACAGAGCTGAACTCTGCGCCAAGTTCTCGCAGATGTTCAACTTCATTGTAAATAACTGTTAGAGCCTGTCTATTCCACTTGTGCCCTCGGAAACTATGCGAACTATGCTTCGGCCCCACTCCCGCCAACCCTCTGACGGAGGAAATCCTCCTTTTGCTTAGGGAAAAGAAGATAATGACCTCAGCTGCGTTTCCAATTTGCCATTCAGTCGCTTGGTCTTGACGAGTGAAGATCGTAAGCTACTTAGAGCGGCTAATAAGACAGAGCACAGCCAAGTCCGTGAAATAATTCGTTGTGGCAACGCTTCCGTATTCAACAATTGAAAGGTGTCGGCTGCAGCAACTTGTTCCTCTTCTTTCGAGGGAGATACGGGAAAACACATATCGACAGCAGCGTCAGTAGGAGCACAGTTGAAATAGAAAGGGTCTACCAAGCAGAAAACAAATGAACATGGATAGGATTGTTGCTACACAATGCCAAGCAATGTTATCAAACAAATGTGGGTAAAACCTAAAAACATCAGAAAACACCAATTAGGAGTACGCCTACTTCCGGACCACGCTGTACCTTGTTCTGAGAGATCATATGTTTAACCCTGTAGCTGTAGGAATTTCTAAAAACAAAGACAGTCAACCTAAAATTTACTTTGTTACTCGGTATAACTGGGTAAAATTTACTGTTATGTCTAGGTATAACAAACAGTTCTGCGAACAACCGGTTCTAGCGAAGTCTAGGAGGCTCAGATTTGCAAGTCATGTAGCCAGGATGGAAGAAACTAGGAACGCTTTCAGTCTTAACTGGAAGACCAATCGAAAAACGGCCATTAGGAAGACCTAGACGCAGATGGGAGCAGAGGCGGCTCTAGGATATTTTATATCCTAGGGTAAAAAACATGTCTGCGTCCCCATAATCTTCTTATCCCCAAACTCAAACCAAAGTGAAGACTTGTCACCCTTGATATTTTTACCATATCATCACATTATTACCATTTGTTTAAGCATTAAATAAAGTAAAACTTACTCCCAATGCCTCTCTCTATGGTATTAATAAGTAATCTATAAGCCAATTATTAAAAAAATTATAGCTGTGACATTGCTAATGAAATTTTACTAATATAATCACGGGCACACAGGAAATTAAAGTTTGATTATAATGTAAACCATGTCGATGTCCATTGTAAATATAAAACAAAAGATGGTTAAGACAAAGCAAAGATGAATTTTTTAAAATTCATTTTTAGTTATTTTGAATTTGTGTAATTTTTCTGTCAAAAGCTGAGTAACTTAAAAAAAAAAATGTGCATGGCAGTTGTTATCTGATTATATAAATTTGATGCTCTGTGAAAGAAGGACCTTGGAATAATCGACAATCGAGGGCGGGAAAGGCGGAAGAGGTGGATATTTGATGCTACACAGGTAGGAATGTGAAGAAATAATTCATGAAGTAGGGCTTCAGACCTTAAGTTTCCATTCATTAACTTATGTAAAAATTTTAGGTCAATGACATTTCTGCGAGCATCCCGGGTCTGGATATTCAAGTAATGCAGATCTCCTTTAGTTATATAATGAACAGTGAAAACACAGAAATTTACTATGACCAGATAGATGCTCCTCCGCTCCGCATAGGTGACCAGTAATCAATCTTGGGTGATCCCCCTTTTCAATGATTTCCTCTTCCTAAATGTATAGGGCACTGTCGCACGTACGTTTGGGCTTATGTTGATAAACCGCACGTTAAAAAAAATGCCTTCCATTATGTCCCCTAAATGCTTCCGCCCTAGGCAGCCGCCCAGGTTGTCTGTATGGATGAGCCGGCCTTGGATGGGAGGAGAATGTTAAGATAGATCTCGCAGAAATAGGAATACAAACTAGAATCTGGATCCAGTTGGCTAAGGATAGAAGTTAGTGGAGAGGTTTTGTGGACGCGGCATTGGATCTCTGGGTTCCATAGGCCAGTTAGTTTTTAGGTTCTAGCTAACCGACTGAATAGCACCGATGTGGTAATAGATAGCGAGGAGCTGATTTCATTGATCGATTCAATGCCTTAAGAGAACATAACCATCACTACCAGCGACACTCTATCAAAGCTGGGAGTGATTGGATTTTTTTAAAAAATGTCTCAGATTCAACACGCTCTAAGAATGAGTTTTATCTAGATTTTTAAAATTTTTTTCTTTTGAAACAGGCAATAGTGAAAATTTATGTTTATTCGATTGTAACAATAATCGAATAATTGATAAAATGAAAATAGTGATAAGCAGATTTTGAAATGGATTCAGCACAAGAATATGTTTCATCTCTGATATTATTTTCAATGCAAGCAAAAATGAACCATTACACTAAAAAGGTAAACGCAATGAAATAGAAAACTATAGACCGATATCATTGCTACCCATTATAGGTAACATTCTGAAAAAAAAAATAATGTTCAATCGGGTAATGGATTTCATTAATAAATATTCTATTATATACAACACACAACATGGTTTCTTGAAAGGTAAATCCATAGAGACAGCACTTTTTCATTTTCGAGAAACACGCAGAAAGTTGCTGCATGAGAAAGAATTATATATAGGAATATTTTTGGATCTAACAAAAGCCTTTAATTTAGTAAATCATGATGTACTGCTAGAAAAATTTAGTCGGTATGGTATTTGATGCTTAGCAAATAAATGGTTTGAATTATACCTTAAAGATCGGAGGCAAGTAACTGAAATCGTAGGAATAATTAATAATAAAATCTAAAAACGTGTATCAGAAGAATTTATTAATCGTGGGGTACCACAGGGATCAATTCTAGAGCTAGTTCTCTTTTTTCTTTATATAAATGATCTTTCTGAAAATATTAGTTCATGCAGATGATACAAATATAATAGTTAGTGGGAAAGATGAAAGCGAATTACCTTCAAACTGCCAGACGGCAATGAACCAACTTTCAAGTTAGATGAATAAAAATGACCTAATTACTAATGCAAATAAAACATGTGTCTTAAATTTTCGTAATGTTAAAGTAATCAAGCCAATACAATAGGAAGAATTTTTTTTGATTGATTGAGTTTAACGTCTCGTTCAGCAGCGAGGCTATATGAGACGTGGACCTACTGATTAACGTGGAATCCGAACCACATGAGCTCCCGCCGGGAATCGAACCCAGGACTCCCACGCCAAAGGCGCGTACGCTAACCGCTTAGCCACGAAGGAGCTCTAATAGGAAGAATAAATAATAAAACAGTTAAATGCGTAGAAACTGCTACGTTTCTCGGAGTTAAAATATCAAATAAATTCAACTGAGAACCACATATAAAACATGTAAGAAGTCAGTTAGGCAATCTATGTTATGCAATTAGATGTGTAAGAGATAAGATTAATGTGAAAACCGCTAGGTGTATATATTACTCAAAATTTCCATTCTATAATAAAATATGGCTTATGTTCTTTGGAAATACAGAGTGGCCCAAAAGTAGGTATACAGTCCCGTACTGATCAGCTCATTGCATTTCATTGCTATCAAACAGGTAGACCTAGTTTCTTTATTATTTGTTCTTAATGTCTTTTTCTTTATACCTTAAGCCCAGAACAGCCGAAGCAAATAAACCCATAAGCTAGAACGTTATATTTGATTAATGCAGGGGTGTACATCTATTTTTGGGCCATCTTATACATCTAAAAGTATTGCCATCTTTAGACTACAGAAAAAAGTGGTAAGGATACTAGGAGTACTAGAATGGAACTCTCCTTGCAGAAATGTTTTTACGGAACTTGAAATAATGACTCTTCCCTTCATGTATTTGTTGGAAATATTAATATATTAAAAAAAAAAAAAAACATAGTAGTGAATTTATTGTTAACAACAACATTCAGAGATACAACATAACAAGTAAAGAAGACATTCAGTTGCATACACATAGAACAAATATATACAATCAGTTACTCACAAAGGTACTTTATTATACAATCCACCTAGGTACTTCCATCATGTGTAAAAAATCAGGTCTCTGTAAATAGCTTTAGAATTAAACTTAAAAGATACTTGATATAACAATGCTTTTATTTTGTTGAAGAATATGTGCAAAATAATTCGTATATGTAGAATTAAATGTACCTTAAATAAATCAGTGAATTTATAAGAATCCATATGTAATAATAGTATGTATGTTTATGTGTAGCGGTATATATATATATCTAACCGACATGTCTAATTTCGTTGTATGACGATGAACGGATGCAATAAATTATGATAATGATAAAACACATCAATTATCACTTCCGGTTTTAATGTTAATCCCCATAGACTAAAAACAATAGAAGGCAGCGAGTAGTGGCTTTTCATGTGGATTTCGTGTCCAAGGAACAGAATCTATCTTGGAACTTGTTTCCCTGTTGCAGCCAATAGTTATAGATGTACAATTTCAAGTTCGAGTATTGAATTTACATTAGTTTTGAAGTCTACCGTAATTTCATACTGCAAAACGAAAATCACTAGCTAAATTGTTTAGCTATAATTTTATAAGGGTTTATTCATTTTTAATTCTATTTTATGCATAATTTAGCTACTTTCTGAAGAAATTTATTGGCAATAGTTGCCACCAGCAGCACACTTGATACCCTTTAGAATAATGATCAGCGTGGTTTAGAAGTAATAATTTTAAAATGAAAAAAAAAAAAAAAGTTGATAAAAACGTTGGTTCAACTTGGTTCAAAATGTACGTAAAATTGTAGAATATATTGGCTTGTCCGTCATTTATCCGACAGTTTCGACTCCACATTCCCATTTGTAATTTTTATTTCTTTCTGTAGGAGTACGTTCACAACTGAATTGGTTGGCAGACGGTCGGCAAAGCGGCCAACGGTAACGTAGGACCATCATTGGCAGTTGGTTGGCAGTTTGTTAGTCTAACGTTCCCAATTTTTTTCCCACTGTTCTCACTTAGGAATACGTAACTGAGCATCATCATTATTAAATCTTATTTTGGTAACAACTTAAGGAAAAGCCTAACTTTTAACAGATATTCTTTCTATAGATACCCGTAAGTACCGGGATAAGGCAGCTTTAGACATTCGCAGCGTAAACAGCAATCAATCATCTAGTTGAAAAAATAGTATTTTAAAATTTCTACACTTTAAATACATATCTAATCGTATATATATATATATATATATATATATATATATATATATATATATATATATATATATATATATATAATATTGTAATATGATCACTGTTTCTTCCAGACATGTTTTTTGGGGAGCACTGTCCCCCGGAACTCTGAGAGTGCCTCCCCTAGAATATTAAGAGTATCCCCGGAACATTTTTTTTTTTTTTTTGGGAGAACGAGTGAATATGATGATGAAATTGTAGGTGAAAACACTTTGATTCTTTGGCTACAAGACCATGTCACTCAATGTAGCCTCTATCTACCGTGACGCATCTCGTCCAACGTTCTTTCCATACCTTAATGCATTTTAGTACAATTCAGCTGGTTAACTTGTCACACCCCTTGTCTTTGTCAAATGTTCTTCTTGGCAAAGTGGCCTTCAGTTGACCAAATAGGAAGAAATGCAATAGAGCCAAGCCTGAACTATAAGGAGGCTGAGGGACGACTTTCCATCCCATTTTCATGATTTTCTGTTTTGTCATCGTGGCTATGTAAGTTTTGTCGTTATGGATTTTGATGACCTTACCTTGCAGCTTCGCTCTCTTGATCTAAGAGTATGTCGCACATTATCCAGTGACAAACAATAACGATCCTTGTTAATTGTGGAGCCATGTTCCAATGAAAATGACACCGCACTGATCCCAGAGAAAGGAGGTCATAATTTTGTCTCCTGATCGGGAGAGTCTAGGTTTCTTAAAACAACTGCAACCAACGTTGAATACTGGTGCGGTCCACTGTGAAATCCCTATAAATCGGAAGCAACTTCTAGAAATTGATACGGATGATTCATCACCAGTTTTGAACAGAAATTCCATTAGCAACCGTTATCGAGTCCTGATGTCTACTTCAGTGTCCATTATGGTGTACCTGTGAACAGTAGGAAACAACAATTACTACTATTTTGAAACGAAAGGATCAAAGTATGTTCACCTTAAAATTTCATCATAATATTGCAACTAAGAACATATTATAACCATCTATACATGCGACAAATGTGTCGTATGACGGTCCCTGTGGTACATCACCAAAGATTGACGCACTGACGGTGTACGATGATATCCACACGTGTGACAGAAGATGATAAAGTCGAGAGATGATTACATTCAAGATATGTATATTCTAACAAGTGTTCTTGCACAAAGCCAGGTACGAATTATAACTATGTTTCCATTACTGTTTATTCAGAGCTTATAAAAAACATATATATTATGGCATTGCCAAAATTAGCACTACTTAATGAGATGATAAAAACATGTGTGTTTTAGTTATCCAGTTATACACGTACATTAGTTGCTTTTTAATCATGTTTTCACAGCAAACTTTTTTTTTTTTTTTTTAAATTTCGTAACTCACTATTGTATCGCATCACACATATTGGGAAATTTACATTGATTTTTTTTTTTTTTTTTTTTTGTAGAGTTTAGGTAGATATGTTAAAGTAGTATTTGTTACCACGTAGCTATTTACTATTTCTTTTTGTTCAGTTGAATCTTAAACATGATTATGAAACATTTCGTACATACATCTTCACAGTTCTAGCACAGTATAAGGCACTACAGAAAAGAAACAAAAATCGATATGCAACTTCCTTTGGGTTAAACAAACAAACAGGCTTTATATTTTACTCTACTGAAAACATATTTTACTCTACTTTTATTCACTTAAAACCAAGATTTTTGTACCTAAATTGGTATCTTTTCTTTCACTTTAAGTCAACTTCTTTCATGTACACTATGTAAATTAAACAAGCCCATTGTCTTACTAGTAAACGTTTGTTTTCCAGTATAGGGCATGTACGCAAGACCATAAGAAGGGACTATTCCCGCATATGATGGATAAAGGCTTGCATACGGAGGGTACCATCTTCCATACGAAGGGGTTTGCATAGCAGCAAACCACGGATACCACCATGGATAACGGTATCTGCCTTGATAAGACCCTTGTACAGCATTTCCAGTGCTTGCCTGTGTACTAATTTGGGTGCGCATCGCGTCTGGATTGAAATACTGAAAACGTCTTCCATCTGAATTTGATAACGTTATGTAGAAACAGGACACGGTACATAATAGCCCGAAGAGAACCTGTAATAAAGAAAAGAAAATTGTGTTATCTTGGTGGTACCATCATGTAATAATGGTAGTTTAACCAGTGAAACTGCAGAAATGATTTACAGCCAAACTTTAATCCTATACATATATTAAAAAAAAAAAAAAAAAAAAAAATAGAAGCTCAAGCATTTACACTTTTAAAACTATATTCTCTGTTATTTTATTTATGTAACAGTTTTCTTTTGAATCATTAGCGTCATGTGACTCAACTATAGGGTTGGCAATTTGCATGACCAGGATAATCGTTCCATAACAGTTTGCGTCAACACAAGGAACGCAAAATTTGCAATTTATTTTGCGATAATAATCGACACAGCAGTTATAATAACTTTCTACATTTTTGTGTTGCTTTGCGATTAGCAAATTTTACGAAGGCTGATAAGTAATGAAGTTCCAGAACGACCAGTATAGAATATTTAAAAACTGAGAGCACTCTTTTATTCGTTTCAATGAACGGTTGTTCGAAATGATAAACACTGTTGGCCTTATGCGGAGTCGTTTTGACGTATGATTAGTGTCATACTAAAATCCTGACTACCGGAGGAAACATGTTAGTCGAACTCTTTAATATGGCACTAATCACGCGTCAGAACGACTGCATAAGTCCCTCTGTGTTTACTTTTGTTAGCAAAGGAGAATAATCCTAACTTGCTTTCAAACTAGAATTACAATGAAACATGTACAAAATGGAACTCGGCCTCAGTGGAAACCTCCCTTTAATGACAACGCTTCGTACTCCTCTGAATTTTATTACCTAATACATATAATTACACAGATGTGCTGAGTGAATAATGTAAATGTTTTTGGTTTCATAATATGAATTTATCATGTGCAGTTTATTATTAAATTGTTTATTATTTGGATAGTTGTTAGCATAACCAACACCTGTAGGTAATCAGCCCAAAAGACATGTTGTCTTGACTTATTTATCCTCTTTCTTAGGATTTCCTTTCGAAGTGGTACTCAAAGTTCCTAATTTCAATATACATCCGGTAAAAACTCAGTAAACAAACAAATAGAAAGTCAATGTTCCTACCACAGTGCTACCACAATGAAGTTCCTTTCTTAGTTGTAATGAGGTCATGTTCAAAGAATAGTGATTTTTGGGAGCCGGTCTGTCGTTGGGAACAAAGAAAATTACGACTTGTCGGATCATATTGGTCTGTGTTCGGTAAATGAAATGAAACCCTTGAGTTTTGCGTCCCACGGTTATGCCGATTAGGCCAAAGGAGACGGTGATCATAAAATAATGATTGAAATGGTGGAAAAGATAAAGTGAGAGGAAACGGGAGAGCCCCGAGAAAACCCAGCACACGGTGTTTGTCAACCACGAAGTTTACTTGGCGCGAGCTAGGATCGAACCGGGGACCTTAAGCACCAGAGGTGAAAACTTTACCACTGAGCCACCGCGATAAAACATTAGACATAGGCCTACATCTACAGGAATAATGAACAATTGTATCCATCTGCGATAAAAATAAACAAAAGTATCATCTACTAGGGTAATAAACTGTGGGTATCCATCTGCGGGGGTAATAAACAATATGTATCCATCTGCCAGGGTAATGAACAGTACATATATATCTGAGATGATAATAAACAATTAGCCCAGTAAATAAAGGACCGCGAGCTGAAATAATTTAGAAAAAGCTGAAAATTTCAGGATTTGTTTTTCATGTGATCTTAAATGAAATATCAAAAATCCCCTAAAATCCCGTGTGCGCTTCATCCTCAAAATGGCGGCCAAAGATGGCGGCCGTCCGGAACGCTCATGTCTCCCGATTTTAGCTTGTAACTCTGAGACTATTTAAGATATTCCAATTCTGTAAAAGCACTTTTGTTCTAGAAGCTCTAATCTATAACTTTTCTTAATACTTCTTTCTTGTAAAGTTTGACACAAAGCCATCATTTTCCATTAAAGTATAAAGTGATACATTTTGAAAGTCCTGTTCTTGGATTGGTTGTAGAAAATCTCCAAAACCGTTAGGAATTCGCAAACAATGCTCGGAATAGTTTAGATTGAACATTTAATTAGCTTTGTTTTGAAAAAAGAATCATCCAAATCGGAATACAATTAGTTGAGAAATTCGACGTTTCTGAAAAATATAGGTGGACAGAGCTGCTTTCTTGTCACCCAATTATCCATATTGTGTTCCTTTAAATCTCCTTTTTTTCTTTTTAGCATCAGAAATAAAGTATATATATATATATATATATATATATATATATATATATATATATATATATATATTCAGTAGACTCACCCTTAACATCATTGGCGTAACAGCTGGTTAGTCTATATATTATTATATTCTAAACATACATAAATTTTAAGCTAATGTGGTTCATAGTGGTATGAAAGTAAACAGCAAACCCCTACCTTCTTATCTCAAAGAATGAAGCAAACAAGAAAAGAAAAGCAGATCATGTCTAAAAATAGAAGCATCAACAATACATTCGTATCGCGTCTACCTAGAAATAAGCAATTCCTTCATTGGAAAAAGTTACTCCCGAGGATCCACAATCATTAAAATTTTTTGTTGAAAATGTAACTAGAAGTAAGAAAGGTGATTCAAATATGTTATCTCGGATGCATATCATGATCTGCCATTCAATTATTTCAATGTGTCGGCCTCGTACGTTTATATCACCAGACTGGGACTTTCATATTTATACGGTGAAATGCATGATCCAAACTTTTACGCAGCAGGACATTTGAACTATGCGAAATCTACACAGTTTTATCTGCAACAGATGGAAGAATTAGGAAATAAACTGAAACCAGCAGAACTTGAAAGATAGTTTGATGTGCGAAGGAAGGATTGCTTTTGGAGTGGAAGTGCAACAGATACGGTAGTTGAACAGAGTTTGATAAGGACAATGAAAGCTTCCGGAAGCTTGAGCTATGGGCGAGATATTGGCTGGCTCGGTCTTATCTTTTCCAATTACAATGGAAGTGAGTGAAGTATTAGAAAGTTTCTGTGAAAAATGGTCGTCAGTGTCTGAACAGCATGTAGAAACTAGACCTTTCGGTCAGGAGACATAATCAAGACATCAGAAAACTTTCTGATTGGCTTAGTCTTCACAACCCGTTTGAACAGTCCTATCAAAAAGACCTTCTAGTCAACATTGCAACTGGCTTAGTAACTGGTAAGAAAGTTAACTGTGATAGGGCAAAAGAGATAGAGTCAAAATTACTATCTCAAATGATAGGTAAAACCTTTGGTAGCGTTGTTCTAAAAAGAAAAGAGAAGGTTGTGTGTCTGCGACAAGCAATACAATTAATATTAGGAAGGAAACTGTTAGCATCAACTCACTTTAGTTGTTCAGCCAAATTGCTGCAGTATTGCAATGATATGAATAGATGCATGATTTTTAAAAAAATATGAACTAGCACCTTATCCTCCCTTTGTTTGATGAAATTTCAATTAGAAAAACTAAAAAATCTGTACTTGTGGACATTGTAAGACTTATAGAACCCTGTATGAAAATTGTATCAGAATTGAGTTACGTTGTAGACGGTGGTTTCTTACTTCATGCGGTTCTTTGTCCGATATTAACATACGCAAATACTTCTGAAAAATATGTACGATATATACAGAAACACATTTCTCCGTGCAGAGCTGCAGTTTTTGATGGCTATGCAACAGGCAATAACACCAAAAATGTTGAACGACAGAGAAAAGCGATGTCAAAGAGGTCTCTACAATCGCATTTGATGAAAATACGAAAGTAACTACTGAGCAAGCACCCTTTTTACTGAACTTTGAAAGTAAAAGACGTTTGATTGATTTCTTCAAAACCCACTTTAACTCTTCAAGCATTACGGTGTACGAAGCTGAAGGAGATGCAGATGCTCTGATTGTCAGCACAGCTATTAATCTAAGTACATAAAACACTTTTGTTGCTGTAGTAGTAGGAACTGACTCTGACTTATTGGCCATCTTAATTGCTCGAACAATTCCAGATACTACAGTGTACTTTGTGAGGCCGAAAACAAACAAAATTGAACAGAAATGCTTTCACATTGGCAACATCCAAAGGAAACTAGAGTCACTGAAGGACATCTTTCACAGGGTGTCCTTCACAGGGTGTCTTCATGCTATCACAGGGTGTAACACATCATCATCTTTTTTCAACAAAGGCTGCCATCAAAATTCTTCAGAAGTAGCAAGAACTATCTAAAGCGGTCACAGTCTTCCACCAACCCAATTTAGATCCCCAAACAGTCATTAAAATAGGAGAAAGATTGGTTACGCGGTTGTATGGAGAACACAATCAAATTTCTTTAGATGAACATCGATATAAGCCTACAACAGGATAGTGACTAGAAAACTATCTTCAAAATTCAATTTGGCAAATTTCCCTCTTACAAGTGCTGCTGCCTCTCAGCACAATGTATGTGTTTACCTTCAAGTACACCAATGATTGGGGAATGATTTGAACCCAACAAAATGGGGGTAGCAATTAATAGAAGGTAAATTGCTTCCAATGTAATAAACTTAATAGCTGCTCCTGACAATCTGCTGAGCCTTGTGTCTTGCCCATGTAAGATCAGAATGCAGAAAGACTGTGACAGCAAATGTGAATATAGAAAGGCAGGACTGACTTGTTCCAAACTTTCTTTCAATTGTCGGGGAAATATTTGTTCAAATATGTTAATTCCTGACGACTTTGAAGACCATGAAAGTTTCATGTATTAAGGAAGATAGGTGTAATACATATTTTTAAAACCTTTTACTCCCTTTTTGACTATTTACAATGAAGAATCTACTGTACAAGGGAGTTCAAATGAGATGTAAAAACGGATACTTAATTTTCAACAATGGTGGCTCGTTGGTATGTAATCAGTGAGGCACATTACATAACTGTAAGTTTAGTTGTGTATCTACAAGTAGACTCAATGCAAATTGACCATTTGGTATCCTTACGAATATACAACTAAACTTAGTTATTCCGTGTGCACCACCGGTTGCATAACAACGAACCGCCACTGATTTCAATGCACTTAAAATTATATTACTCTTAATAAAATTTACAGAATAGGGCTTTTTTCATAATAAAAGTGATTTTTACAGAACTAAAATATAATAATCCCTTTTCTAGCTGTTAGTTTTTCTTTTTTTTTGGGGGGGGGAGACATGTCGGACAAGTGTCCTCTTTGGTCTCCATTTTGGTATGAAATTCACATAGGCTTTATGACAGTTTTGAAATTTCAGTTTGGAATCCAAGGTATGAATGCCATAAATCCAGCACAACTTTGAATTTCGAAACTTTAGATGCTGGACTAATAGAGAGTACTTTTTCATCAACTACTTTTAATTAAAAACATCGAATTTCTCGACTAATTGTATTCCGATTTAGATGATTCTTTTTTTAAAACAAAGCTAATTAAATGTTCAATCTAAACTATTCCGAGCATTGTTTGCGAATTCCTAACGGTTTTGGAGATTTTCTACAACCAATCCAAGAAACAGGACTTTCAAAATGTATCACTTTATACTTTAATGGAAAATGATGGCTTTGTGTCAAACTTTACAAGAAAGAAGTATTAAGAAAAGTTATAGATTAGAGCTTCTAGAACAAAAGTGCTTTTACAGAATTGGAATATCTTAAATAGTCTCAGAGTTACAAGCTAAAATCGGGAGACATGGGCATTCCGGACGGCCGCCATCTTTGGCCGCCATTTTGAGGATGAAGTGCACACGGGATTTTAGGGGACTTTTGATATTTCATTTAAGATCACATGAAAAACAAATCCTGAAATTTTCAGCTTTTTCTAAATTATTTCAGCTCGACACTCTTTTTGGTCCTTTATTTACTGGGCTAAATAGGTATCCACCTGTAAGGGTTATAAACAACAGGTTAATAAACAATAGGTATTCATATGCGTGTGTTCTTGTTTCGCAGAATCCTGTTTCGACAAAAGGGGTTCAAACTGATTTTTCACGCTCAGCGTTCCCATGTTTCGAAGAACAGAAAAATAATCCAATGGGTATGTTCCTGTTCCTCAAAATGAGAGATTTTATTTTTATTTATTTATTTATTTTACATAAGTTTGTGGAAAGCTTGTACTCAGGGAGTAATCTACACCCCCAACTCCCCCTAACACCTCTCCATATTTCTTTACACACACCCCTGGATGGGAAAGAAGTACTCCCCCAAATCTAATTGTATCAATCAGTGTCATACAGGTTATTTATTACATCAAGTTAAAAAAGGTTTAGCATATAGGAAAGAAGGCAATATTCTTATTTCTTTATTTTACTTCAAAATACTAAGCGACCTCGTTCTCATGTACGGCTTCGAGAACCACATGACGTCATTGTTTCGGGTGGTGTTTCGATCAAAACAATTGACAAAACAGACCCGCTCATACCTACTCTCCTGGGCTCCGCGGTTGTATCCGAGAAAGAGATTGATGGACAGATGCGGATGACTGAAATTGGCAACGTCTTGAGCGGTCATTCACTTTACCTTCTCCTCAATAAGGAAAAATGTCACAATATAGTAATAAGCCTATACCAGATTCAGTTGGTAAGTGTTACTCTGCAACAGGCCCGCAACCAGAGGGGGCTGGGATTATTAAAATTAGGTTATATTTTTTTAAAAAAAAGACAAAACAGAAAGATACAAAATATTTGTAAATTGAAAAACTGGATTTCTGGAAAACAATTAAATCAATGAATAATTTTCTTATGAGAGATATTCAGAACCAACGACGTAGCCAGGAAGTGGCAGGAGTGGAGATCAAATAATATTACAACAATTAACGTTAACAACAGGGTTAGAATATTAAAATAATGAAATTGCAACTATGTACCGGTATAGTATTAATTACTAAACGAATGTGATTTCAGCATGGGACGAGGGAATTAATATTTTGAAGAAAAAAAAATCACCCAGTAAAACTTGCTGGGGTGAATAAATTGAAATAATGGCAGAATTTTGCAAAATGATTACAATAATTCGTATGTAATCAATTCACATGTAATTACTGGGTAAAATATTGGTGGTTAATTCCTAATACAGTGAAACCTGTCTTAACGGGCACCTCTCATTAGTGGACACCTTCATAAGAGGACAAGCTTTCTTATTTTTCCATGGCATAAATATGTGTGGTGTGGTGTTATGAGAGAGAACTCTTCCTTTTAGGGACATCTCTTATTTACGAACAAAAAATCCGTTCCACCGATGTCCGTTTTGAGAGGTTTCACTGTATTACTTAGTTTAATAGTAATAATAAATGCTCAAATGTGTGAACTTCCTTTATTGAACCTATCACTGCGAAGAGCTGATATTATTATTATTATTATTATTATTATTATTATTATTATTATTATTATTATTATTATTATTATTATTAGTAGTAGTAGTAGTAGTAGTAGTAGTAGTAGTAGTAGTAGTATTGCAATAGTTGGGTAACGAAATATACTGTTTTCTTTGAGTTTGTTCAAAAAATATATATCACTATTCTGAGAGCACCCCCTCTTTTATTTTGAACACCCCCCCAGGTAAAAATTTCTGGCTTACTTACTGCTTGTACTGCACCCGAAGTACGCCGATATTTGTATTTCATGTAAAGAAATCGATTCCATCGTAAAATAGTAATCACATATACAAATTGTAAGTACACACATGTTATTTCGTAAATTATTTAGAAAGTCAAGATTGCTAATATATTAGCACACCGTAAAGTGAAAGGAAATTTTCTGTAAAGTGAAAGAAACGAAAATATAGTGATAGATGGAACATTTAAAATTTGTTCCCGTGTATTTTTATAGTTATATACATTGCACAGAAAGTATTTCGTACATTTTTTTCACTTCTCTTCTGCTTATTGCAAAGCAAAAGTCAGTCATTGTACACACCAATGCTTCAGCAAATCGAGCAAAAACCTTAAGATTATTGCTTCCAATTTCGTGAGCAAGAATTTATGATTGACTTTGAACAAGCGGAAATATACGCTACAAGACAAACATTCCAGCAAGCGACATTACACATTTGTTAGCTTCATTTTACCAACTACTATATATCGAGAAAGGTATACGATATTGGGTTGGCTCCACTTTACAAGACTCATAATGATATAAGGAAATAGGTCAGGAGAGCAGATGCACTTGCACTCGTTCCTCTTGAAGAGATTCCTGATGCTACAAGAGGATGCACCCGACATCCCGAAAGCACAGGTTCTCCTAGACTACTTGTGGGACACCTATGTTGATGAACTGAGTGAACCTTCCACCCGTAAATACAGTAATATTTGAAAATTTACTTTTCATTGGATTGTTATTTGATTCCTTACGTTGTACTAATTAAATTTATATTAATGTTTCAGGGCAATGAGAAACAAATTTGATAACAACGGCGAAAACAAACAAACAAACAACCTCCCCAAAAAAGAACAGTGCCGAGGTTTAGCATTTCAAGTTTAATAGTAAGTACACACATATATCATCCCTATATATACAGATTCATTCTACTTTTAAGCTAGAAAAATCCGTGAAAGCGGCTGCTGGAAACAGGCAACCTAATGGGGCGTTTACACTTAGTCGATTTGCGTTCGATTCAGTTGAATTGACGTCACTTTCAACTTAATCGACCGTGTAAACGGGACTTTAACTTAATCGCTTGTTGATCGAAGGCGACTAATCGACTGGCAACTGAATTAAAAGACGTTCTATTTTCTGTGGTTGAAATAATTGAACACATCCATCAATCTGATTCGGCCTAGTTGCTTCGATTTAGTGGCAAATGCAGCGAGTCGATTTAGTCGTGCGACTAAATCGACTAAGTGTAAACGCTCCATAACTTTGCAGAGAAGATTGTGGAGATGTTTAGACAGTCGTACTCGAGTTCTTAAGAGTAGTTTTAGGTGTGGCAAGGTTGGCCTAATTCCGTAGTTTAATGCAATATCTCGTTGCATTCATTTGGATAGTTGAAATTACAATCCAATGAAGACAAGGTGATATTAAGAGTCGCATCTGTATACTAAATTTAAGGTTCATGCCATTATTGTTTAATGCAAATGAGTTTTATTTATTTATTTATTTATTTATTTATTTGTCTATGTTTGTAATTTGTTCCTGTTACAGTAAATCACGATTGCACTTGTATGACAAGGCTCTATTGCGAGTCGCAGCTCTTTAGATTTACGTTGGTGTTGTTGTTCCTTTCTCCAAATATTTCTGATATTGAGCTACTACCAAAACTTTTCATGTGATTCTGTGAAACAAGAATTGGTAAACTTGGCAACGTTGTACACTGATAAGGCATTCTGTAAAACAGGAAGTAACCATCCATCTGCGAGAGTAATAAACAATAGGTAACCATCTATCCATCTCATACTATCCGTGTTCTTTCTATGTTTGAATGAACTAGTATTTTAATTTATTTACTCAGTTTTTAAACACATGCTTAAATACGAGTATGCTTTTTTTTTCTTGCAGCACGAACCTTGGACACTAATGACTATTTGAGATACTGAGTTCGACTTGCCTACTTTAAGTGCAACTTATCCATTAGCCTTCTTGGGCATACTTGGATAAATACTGGCATTTAATTACGAACGATCTAGTAGAAAGATGTAGGGAATTTCGAGATTGATGCAACCATTTAAATCTATTATTCTAGGTTAAAAATAAATCTTACTGAAAAACCACTTGGAATAGAAGGATGTTCTCTACAAAATCTAATTTCGAAAGACTCAAAACATTTACTATTCATTCCACCCAGGGCCGTGCCGTGGGGGGGAGCGGGGCAACGCCCCCGGGCGCCGAAGTAAGGGGGGCGAAAAATTCGGGAGAAAAAAGGAAAAAAAGATAGGAAAAATTGCTTGGAATATATATACTCTCGCCCCGGGCGCTGATTTTCCACGGCACGGCCCTGATTCCACCTGAGTTGATAACCAATCAAAACAAACTTCTCTACTCTCCTAATCTTTGTCCACCTTTATCATGTAGCGCTTTGACTATCTATCCAACCATATTGTATTTGGTTTCAGATGCATAGTAAAATTAATTTAGTGGTAAGCACACTTTCAATTCTAATTCTGTTATCGCTTGCCTTTCCAATATGATCTCACACTCTCTGACTCCCAAATAAATCACAAATGTTAAATTAAAATTTACAATAAATTACTGGTACTGTTCTCCTATCTGGCCTATGGCCTGCCAATCTCATCTAAAAAAAAATGATTCTGTAATTAATTTCTTTTTAGCCATTGTATCTTTCCGAGTTACCTCACCTCCGAACACTTTCAAAACATGACGTTTTAAATACTCTCAATATCAAACCTCCCCTAGTGAGAAACAAAATTTCTAACGTAATATTTCTGCATAAAATTGTAAATAGCCATATATCATGTGAACAATTATTAAGTCAGATCAATTTTTGCGTACCCACTAGAGCAACACGGGCTAGTGATCTCTTTTACTTTCGAGCTGCGAGGGTAAATTTTGTCCAAAGGTCCATTCTAAACCAAATTATTAATACGTATAATCAGTTACCAGAAACTGTAGACGTGTTTTCTAATGAGTATACTTTCAGATTCTCTATAACTAAGATATGTTTGTAATGTTGCCAAGTACTGTACCATCTTGAGCTCAAATTGTTACTCTATTGTTATGTTACATAAATGTTAAAAATGTTTCAGTGTAAAATAACCTAGTGCTGTATCTGAAACCTGTTATAAATAAATTATACTAAAAGATTTGTTAATTATCTCACTGATATACAGTAAATTATTGTAATAAAATGTTTAAAAACACAGAATGGTCTAAAAGTGTGTAAACATTCTAATAAATGGTAAACCCTGCACGATATAACAAAGGTCCACAGCATCTCACCAACCAAATCACGCATTAATAAACTGCTGCTGAGGAAAACATGGACGCATGTATCGTGATGAGGTGGAGTGACATCGTGCTGGAAAAATTTAGGAAATGACCCATCCTCCGTCACTAATGATGGCAAGATGTCGTCTTCTAACATGAGCAAATAACTAATCGCCTTCAGGTTTCCGTTGATGAAGAACATACCCACAACTCGAGCCCCCCCCCCCCCAGACGCCACACCATATCACCACTTTCTGGGAACACCTGCGGGTGTGTCAAACCAATACGGGTTACTATCCGACTAATGCCGCACGTTCTGTTTACTAAGCTTCCCCGGCATGTACGTTTGCCTCAACAGTAAACAATAGATCAGAGGTTAATGTAAGATTTTGTCATAGCTATTATGTGGCCCATTGAGCAAATTTCGAACGATAATCTGTATCACATGTTATGGATTCCATTTAATACAATTGCGTAAAATTCAAGATGGCGGACTGTGTCCCCAAATATATCTCCCCATCCCTACCTACTTTGTTACTTTGGTTATGTTTTGCAGCGTTTATCACTTATTAGAGTGTTTCCACACTTTTGGATCACCTTGTATTGTATATTGTGCTATTATGGGAGTTATAATTAATTGTTTATACATGTTTATGTATATTCTAAATCTTCATGTGATCGAACTGATGGTGGTAAGAGGAAGACCAATATTTATGTTCATCATAGTGCGAGTATGAGATTGATGGGGTAGAAAGTTTGTTTTGCATCACCTGTTTGGTTAGCTGGAATGAATAATGCAGTAAATTATGAGGAAAATATGCTACCTAAATGAAAGTTTTGGAGTCATCAAGAGTTTGTTTTTACTACATCATCTTCTGGATGTGTCGAAGGCATGAGAGTGTAGTGATTAAAGAAGATGAGAAATTATATAATGAGTTCTCGAAAATTTTTAAAATTTTCTTTCCATGTTAACCCCTTAACCGGGAAATTTCTCAAAATTTAAAAAAAAAAATTCTTTCTATGTTAACCCCTTAACCGGGAAATTTTTAATCTTACGTTTATCACGTGTTGGGTAATTTTCCATCTAGTAAACAAGTAGGAACGTTGTCAATAAGTGGCAGGTTGTTTTCACCAAACTTGACGCGTACAACCGG
Source organism: Thermobia domestica (assembly GCF_964235325.1). Taxonomy (NCBI): domain Eukaryota; kingdom Metazoa; phylum Arthropoda; class Insecta; order Zygentoma; family Lepismatidae; genus Thermobia; species Thermobia domestica. The sequence continues at coordinate 48,341,929 of NC_137454.1, read as the reverse complement.
ACTACACAAGGAGAAAAAAGGAAAACGAGTTTGAAAATCGCTTAAAAGCGGTTTACCTAATAAACGTTATATCGGCCTTATAAGCGGTCAGAGAGATACACAGAAGTACGGAAGTGTAAAAAAGTAATAAAATCGAAGGAGAACTAGAGAACAAAATGGAAGTAATACAATTAAAAGAAACACATGGTGTGCCTATTAGAATATTCGTAGGTGATGTATACTACGTTAATTTACGGCTACAATCAAAGAACTACAATCAAAGATAAGAACTTTAATTGTAAATGAAAAACTTTAGTTTTAATTCCCACGTTTATGCCCGTTAGTCTAAAAGAGACAGATGATCAATGAAAGTAGATTATAATGGAATAATTGGTGATATGAAAATGAGGAAGGAAACTTGAGAATCCCAAGAAAACCATGGACATGATGTCGTCACCATGAACTCGCGTCGTCCGGATCGAAGCAGAAACTTCTTGTATCAAAAGTGAGCGTTCTGCCTCCAGGAGACTTTTATTTGTGTATATGCGCCTACAACAGGTACGCGGTGGGACGCCGTCCCCCCTCGAAAAAGCATGTACGGCGTCCCCCCAGTTACTAAGAAATTACAATGGGCAAAGATAGACAGGGGGACGGCGTAGCGTCATGCTGCTATCTACCGTCCCCTCAACCTTTTCAGATCCACTTTTACCCCTGGCCTACACTACCTATTGATCTACTCGATTTGAGGCTCAGGATTGAAACATCTGTCGCCTCGTTTAATACAGATATGCTGACTAAAGCATAAGCAAAACATGCTTATCGGTTAGTTGTGCGCTGCGTGGCAAAATCTACTCATATTGAATATTTGTAGGGAAAAATTCTTTAAATTTTACCAGCAGCGCATTTCTGTATAACTTTGGGGAAGAAAGTATTCAGTTGCGTTCGTGTGTTTCGTTGACAGATACTGTCTAATTCCGGGTTAAAGCAATGAAGATATTAATACGAACATCGGGAGGAGAAAACCTCGGGGTGCCCGTGCCTCCAGGATTGGCATCCGTGAGGTTACTCTTCATTTTATAGGTGATTCTTTTTTGTATTTATAAGTCTGACCTACCCACATGGTAGTGACTAGTGACCTTCCCTTCTGCACATGGTTCCAACATCAGTTAGTCAGAGATGGAATGGGTCAGTAGATCGTGGATCAATTGGGTTAAGATTTGTTAGGAGGTCAGTGGGTCGTGGGACAACAGGATGTGACCCACTAATCCACTCTGACCAACTCAGACCCACCGACCCACTCTGCTCAGTGCATTGTAGACAGCATCTTCTGAACACTGGTGAAATTGTCTACGATTTACTTTCAAGGCCTCGATTTTTCTTCCTTTTCCATCTGTTTCTATTTACTTACCTGAGAAGAGTATATGTAACGTCAGTGAAAAAAAAAACTTCAGGTATTTTTGGATATTGATATTTGTAATTATAATAATAACAATACGACTACTTGGCTTTCGATACCCTCACCGCCTGTACGTTTTTAGAGAAGCTGACTACTGGAATAAGCATATTTTTGAACCATCTGTAATATATGAATTATTACATTAAAAATTATATTTAACTATGTGTGGGTAATCCACGGCCAAATCGCAAAGCCAAATTAAATGACTTGGTATATGGTTAGGTCCCAATCCCAATTTGGATATTATCATATTTCGTTATAATATATATCCTAAGGGGGGGGGGGAAGGATTGAGGGTCCGAATTTTAGTGGAAAATTGAGTGGTAGCGTGTTGTTTGCCACGATTTTGCCATTGTATTTGCATTCCGATGGTGAAAATTCACACACACTTGGAGTAAAAAGAAGGGTTGCCAGGCACCTCTGTTTTTGATCCCCTGGGACAACTGCTAAGTGTTCTCTTCTTTGGGATGAGAGAGGTCTCGTTAAACTCGCTCCTGAAAGAGAACATTAAGCTCCAAGCAAATGAACACAAAACATAATTAATATCATAATAGCTTAATAAATTGATATAATTGCATTTTTCCCTTTTAACGGAGTTCTTGATATCATCTTCTGTTATATATGTTCTGTTTTCCTTTATGCTGCGCGACTATAGTCCGCGTCACCCGAATTGGCGTATGGCGTCAGCCAATAAGCTCTCAGTGCGCTGTTACCAAACATTCAGTGATAAATTTAATCATTCATCATTATCCACAAATACGAACAAAATCAATTATGAATGATTAGATTTCTCTCTGAAGGTTTAGTACTAACACAGTGCTGGTTTATTGGCTGATGTCATACGCCAATTCGGGTGATGCGGAGTATAAAAAACTGGGTTTTATATACTTTAGAAAAATGAAACGAAATATTTCAATTTTATGTCCCACGATTATGCCGTGTAAGCTAAAGGATATGGTAATGATGAGAAGGAATGAAAAGTGGTGTAATGAAGAAAGTGGAAGGAAACAGAAAAAAAAGACGAGAAAACTCACACACGGTGTTTGTCCACCACAAAGCACACTACACGCGAGGAAATTCTAAGTGCCTTGTAAAGTTCAGGAAACACAAACATAAGTTCAACTTATAAATTTCATTGTGAAGATCCGAGAAAGTAACTGGACACAGACTGAGAGACATACACTTGTTTCTCTTTGACAAAATTATAACTAATGCCATCAGAATAGATTGTATTAATTTCTTAACTGCGTCACTGTCATCCAAAGTGTTTACTCTGAGAATTGGTTGAAAAGTTAAGCAAATGTTTCTCATTTCTCATACCGAGAATCCACATGACATACGATCTTGTGTACGATTACATCAAAAAGCCAATATTTTAAATTGTTCTTTTTTGGTTTCTTCTGGGAGTGGTTCAGTATCAAATGACTTATCTTTCAATTGCGGGAGTCAACTTCTTACATTTATATGGTCTAAATTTTACCTTCAAACGTCCGAGAGAATTAATGGTTCAAATTTAGAGAAATGTAATCTGTCCGTTTACTTCTGCAATAAGTTTTATTGTATCAAATCGTACACATAACTTCCTTGTGACTATGTGGATAGCGTACGCGTTTTTTTTTTGTGTGTGTGTGTGAGACCCGGGTTCCATTACTGGCGGAAACTGATGTGGATCGTATTCCATGTTAAGCTGAAGGTTCATGTCTCATAGTTTGCTGCTGAATGGGGTGCTTAACTCAAATCCACTCCAATTCACGCACATTCCATCTTGTTTCAAAAAGGCTATGGAGGGATTGTCGACCAGTGTATTTTCATAATCTCTGTTGATTTGATTTAATTTTCAGTTTTAGCGTCCCGCTCAGCATCGAAACTATATGAGACGTGGACCTACAGTTTTAACGTGGAATCCGATCCACATGAGCTTCCGCCGGGAATCGAACCCGGATCTCCTACGCCAAAGGCGCGTACGCTAACCGTTTAGCAATTTGGGAACTCTATGTGTGGGCTTGAAAATTGCCAAGTAACAATACAAAAATCACTAATTTTTTGTATTACCAATAGATTAAATTTCCTTCCTCTCACCAAAGGTGTTTAAAGGATAGCTAAATCCATATTTTTTAATCTAATTTTGTTTAATTTGATTTCTAGAAAGGTTATGATATTATATATATATATATATATATATACATAGTGGCGGATCCAGGATATGATCAAGGGAGAGGCTAAACCAGTTTGCAGCTTTATCTAATGTAAAGCAGAATTGAAGCCCATTTTATCCAGTGTATACCTGAGCGTCAATATAGCCCCTATAGCCCCCCTTGGATCCATATATATATATATATATATATATATATATATATATATATATATATATATACTATATAGCGCGCTCCCTCCCGAAGGTTCGGGTCCCTATTTGTCGAGATTGCTAGCCCCCATTCCCCTTATGGGTAATTCTGATGATATGCTTAGATTTAATGCTGGCTACACAGTGGAACACACACAATTGTACGTCTTATCAATTTTGAAAATCATTTGGAGAGTTTCTAAACAAACAAATTATTTATCTCGAGTGCTTGAACTCACCTTGAATAAATTGAACTGTAGCGTTAACAGCCGATAGCGCAGTAACCCAATAACGTGCTTGAGACAGTTTATATTGTATGTATTCTGTTTATAAATATAATCATCTGGTAACCCCCAGCTTATAAGTCGGTTGTGTATAAATCTTCACGATTGTGATATAAGACAAGCCGGAGAGAACTATATCGTGGCAAACAACACCAAAATCGAGTCGTGACAAACAACACGTAACCAATTGAATTTCAGGAGCCGTTCAACTTAAGGAGCAGAAATTCAGTATATTAATTCTTTATTAAAAATAAACAGAACAGTGTTTCTTAAAATTCTCTTTTAATTAAGGGGAGGGATGTTTATATATATAGGAAATCGGTAGTGAATTGATATGTAAAAATAATCCAAAACGATCGATATTAGTTGAGAAATAAATTGAGAAACAATTGTTAATTAAGAAATAAAAATACTGCGCTTCGCATTATATAACCACTGCTTTCTATTATAATTACTGAAGCTTGTGTTTATTGTATGGAGCTTTAACAGCACAAGGCAATCGAGCCATAAAATTGTGAGAAAAATAAACATAAAATTTGTACTGTAAGCTTAATTACTTGGAAGTTTTAAGTTTAGAGAGTATGCTTAATTATATGGAAAATTTTAGTTATTTTTTACCCCTTTATGTTGGTATACTTTACCTTGATTTGAGACTTTCAAATTTCATCCTATTTTCCACTGAAAAGTATCTGTAATTCAACAAGGAAATAATTATATATGATAATTAAATTGAAATTCATCGTACTTTGGCCCATTACAAACCATTTTATATTGTAAAGGTCAGGTCTATTGATATTGTAAGAGAATGGTGCTTGAGCGATTGGCCCTTCAAATTCAAACTCCGATTAGTGAGAATTTCACCGCCTTGTTTTGTTACAAATGTAAACTCAGTAAAATCAGTGGACAGGAGAGGCGTGGATCATGGGTCAGAATTTATAACAATGGGTTTTGGTAGGTAGAGGGTCGGAGTGGGTCATGGTGAGTGGTGGGTCAGAGTGGGTCACGGTGGATCGTGAGTTACGATGGGTTCTGAGTCAGTGGATCGTGTGTCAACGTTTCATTGGTCATAGAGACTTTTGGCGTGTACTGTTTGTCCTGACATAACTTCTAAATTATTAAGCTTATTTAGGTGGGATTTTTTTTCATCTTACGGAGAATGGGTTGAGAATATGAGCTAAGGATATAAAACTTAAATATACTTCCGTTCGTGTGATCAAGTGGCAATTTTAAAAACCCGCATCATTGAGAGATTAACAGATATTACACTTCTTTAGAACACCGATATTATTTTATGCAAACACTATATAAGATCTAGTTGTTTTAATGTTCCCCTACTTTTGAAAATAGAAGGAATATGCAAGTTAGAAAGTCTTGAAATTGAGTAAAACTAACAGTGAGAAGTGTGACCATTGTTCCTCTGTGCTCGCTCTTTTTACTCTCTTCAGCGTACGTACGACGTGCGCGAATAACGATATTCAACAAAACAGCTCCAAAGTAACTCTCTTGAGAGGCCAACTTTCCAAACGACTACAAAGGAAACTGAGGGTCTTGGCTGTTGGTCGCTAATGGCCATTCAGTAACCACACTTCTGGTTTTCACCGTCCGCTCAAAGCTTTTTTTTTCTTTCTTCTTCTTTTGTTTTAACTAATGTCATTTGAGAGTATTCTGCAAGTTGGGAGGAAGTTTTCCACTACTACTGTTCGAATAATTTCACTGCTTAAAGCTGAACTTTCCGATAAACACGTGGAATTATTTTCTCTGTCTTTGAAAAAGGAAACTGTGATCAGTGTAGAAGGGTTTAAAAGAGTACGATTACAACAACTGACTATTACAATCCTTAACCGCAAAACAAACGAATTCAACTATTGTTAAATTCCAAAGTAACTTTCTGTCCGTAATACGGTTTTAGCTAAATTACACTACAGTTGAAGGAAACTTACTGTAACCAATGAATCTCGTCTACTGCGGTCAATTTATGTTATGGAATTCCTATCCTATTTCCTACTCCCACTAATAATTAATTTTCAATCACAATTCCAATGAGAGCTCTGTATGAAGCCTTACTGTAATTTTGAACGGTATAAATATAAAGTTTATTACAGAGTGTTTCAACCTCTTCCTACATAATGTTTGTTATCAATTAATATTAGTTTATGAAATCATTCATTCCGTTGCCTTATAACTAGAGCAACCCATATTATGCTTAATTTTTTTTCAAATTATGCTTTATTATTAATTACAATCATTGTTTTACATTAAATCTGTATAATGTATAATATTTACTATATAAAAAAATCTAAATATATTGATATATTTATTAATATTTTATGCAACCACTTTCTTTCATATTTAATGAACTTTCTATTTAATGCACTGTAAAGAGATATGTTTTACTCGAGTCAGTTTTTTCTATCACTTGTGTGAGCCTTATAGGTGCATCTATACAGAAAGGAAAAGTAAAAGATGCCACCAAAAAGTGCAGAAAGTGCTCAAGTCCCTATTCATTTTTGGAAGAAAGTTTTCTTCTTTTTTCTTTTCACCACATCAAAGGATTACGCTGAAAAGTTTACAGAAATAAAAGTAAGCTTTTCATTGTTGTATTGTTATGTTCTCAATGATTTTGCATTGTATTAGTTTTAATAAATATTTTAACACAGTATTATTAGCCTACTGGAAGTTCAGAAAAATAAAACTACAAATTTCATCTCAGTATCAAGATATGGGGCGTTCACAGCACAAGTCCAATTATTTGAAAAACAAGGCTTAAAATTTGTACTTTACGTTTAACATGGAAAAGTTAACACTGATTTTTTTTTTTTAACATTGATAAAGTTATTTATAATGTCGGCAAATGCATCTTTTAAGCTCTGAAAGGGCCTTCAGCTAGAGATTTTAAAGATTAACCCTTAATAGGGCGCATAAGGAAAAGTTACGTAATAGGGCGCGTGGCGTACAAAGTACCACATACACACATTTGGTCCCTGAAGACATATTTACTGTAATTTTTCAGTCCTAAGTTGTTTTTTAAACTATTTATATGTTAAAAAATTTCAAATTTGACATTTTTTAAAACAAAATTTATTTAAACTTATCATTTTAAGCAGTTACAGGTAAAAAAAAAAAACTAAAAGTTAGGAAAACTTGACTTTATTACAAGAAATTAATATAAAATGGAACGTCTGACCGACATTGTGGGACGAAAGTACTCAATTCCTAGTCCATCGTTTGCCCATAGATCTTCCATACGTATATGTGAGGACTGCAGCACACCGGCAAGAAATAACAAACCCATAACACCATTCATTTCTAATCGGTCAGTCTCTTTAGCGTCCCTTTCACGCCCATAGTTTGCTCTATTTGTCCGTATCCAAACATTGGTATACTCAACAATTTCGTCAATGAGCGAGTCAGGGAAAAGTAGCTTCCAAGTTTCGTATGAGGTTTTCGTTGCCAAAGCTTCACTTTTTGGTGTAGGAAGACGATCTCCTATTCTTTTCGCTCGAATAATATTTTGTCTTCGCACTTTTCCACGTAAATTAGCATCGTTCATGTGAGCATTCCATTCAGTTTCCTTGTCTTTTCCAATTAACACATTCCGGTTTACTGTTCCATCACTATCATCTTCTATTGCAGTTTCTTCATTAGCAGACATTTCTGACTCCGTATCGTGACCACTGTGTTCCAATTCATCTTCGGACTAATCAGATCCTTCCCCTTCGATGACATCTTCTTGAGCAGGTTCATTACTTCTACTATCATCTTCGTTATTTGCAAACAAATGTTTACGCAAAGTCTCTATACCAGGTTTAGCATTTCTTTCTTCTTGGATTTCTTTCTAAACACTATCAAGTAAAGAAAGCAAACGATTTCTTTCTTCATTTTCCATTGTAGCCAAAATATCTTTACCACAAAATTCTACAAAGTAATAGGTCTAATTACAGATTCAAATTATAATACATTACAAACACACAACACACGGCGACATGAAACGCAAAACAAGACGATTTCACTAAAACAAGTACGTAAAATGTTTCTAAAAACAATGCCGGTGTAGGGCGCGCGGCGTACAAGTGTCCGCACAAAAACTCACACAATAGGGCGCGCGGCGTACAAAAGACAACACTTCTTCCTAAAACGCCTAGCCTAGCCAGAGCTGAGCGTTCAAACTGGTTCTCTCTCTAAGGGTCAGGTAGAGGGGTAGTGGGGGGTAGATAAGGTGGGGGGTGAGCGGCGGGGGTGCCGCATTGTGTCTCATACAATACAAAAAGTATTTGCTGCGGAACTTTGTACGCCGTGCGCCCTATTACGGGTTAAATATGTGCAAAAAAGTTACTAAAAGTGGACTAGGTTCCTTTGTGCACTGATCGCGTCATCTGAAAAGGAAAATAATAATAATAATCTGAAACTATCTTGATGAATATGGAGAAAACATGTGCAGCAAGTTTTAGTTCCAATAGTTTCTTAAGTTCAGAGATTTTCCGTTTAAAAGTCAGGAGTTTATAGGGTTACCGACAGTATTTCTTCTAGACATGTTCATTGGAGGCAACTGCTCCTTTCCCGGAGAAGACTAAAATAATACGTCTATAATATAATAATAAAGAGAATAGTACCGTGTGAAAATAATATGTGCACGTCCGAATACTATATATGGCCCCCGGAACCAAGGGCGCCGATTTCTCTGTAAATTTCGGGGGGGGGATTCAGATGCAGACGGCATATATATGAGGATTTTAAGACAAATTGCATTCAAATTATGCCAAATATTGTATATTCAGAAATACAAGGAGGGGACCGGGTCCCCTTGCCCCCCTAGGATCTGCGCCCTTCCCCGGAACATTTTTTCCTGCAAGAAACACTTCTTACCGAATTTAATGTAACTAAAATGATCTCATTTTAAACATTGGTATTACACATCACTAAGAGTAAAAATTTTTCTTACTCAATGGATAAATTTATTCATATACGAATCAAATTACCGGTACTCTTTTTGTCTTTATATATTGTTGCTCCAACTGATCCTGTTGATAATCAAGGATATTTTTAAGTTCAACCAATTTTCTTTAGTAAGTTCCGTTTATTTATAGATATACTGCTTATTTTTTATTCTGAATAATTCTAGTAATCTAATATAAATAAAAATAAAGAGTTTGTTTGTGTTTGTTTGTCTGTCTGTGTGCTGCCTGGGGACCAGATGAGTTGACCAAGAGTTACCAAATTTTGGTCAGGGGTACCTTGGTCCAGGCCCCAGATCAACACGAAGTCCTTTTTTTTTCAAATTTCGAACCAAGGGGGTCTTAGGGAAGGCGTTTACCGGAACAGGCTTGAGAACCAGACAAATTGACTGAGAGTTACCAAATTTTAGTCACGACTACCTTGGCCCAGGATCCAGACCAGAGTTAAACGTTTTTGTCAAAACTCGAACCAGGGGGAACCTCAGGGGGGCGTTTACCGGGACATGCAAAAGTAGTAGAAAATGAGCGATATTAGTGTCGAATTCATAGTTTTCGCGGTCGCTGAAATCAATGGTGAAACTCCGATCGCATTAACCTCCAAATTCACGCTATTTGGTTCCGGGCCGGGGGTCACCGGGGGGGGGGGTTAGATACCAAGACATAAAAGTAATCCAAAATGGCCGATATTAGTATCAAATCCATAGTTTTCGCTGTCGCTGAGATCAATGGTGATACTCCTACAGGCGTTGACTTCCAAATACAGCCGCCGTGCGAAGCATGGGTATATTCAACTAGTAATGGATAAAGATAAAAATACAAATCCTGTTGCTTCTTGGAGGAAGTTGTTAAGGAATCGTCAACGAATTTTGGGGATAATGATTTATTATACTGGGGATTATAAAACAGGTTACAGAGTCTATTATGGCCTATGCGTAAGACATAGCCGGAAGATCAAACACACCTGATAATAGAGGGCACTGAACAATAGTCCTTGACGTAATCACAGTTTTTGTTCTACCACTTATCACAACGGCAGATAAAGTTTTCTATACCATTTGCATAGAAATCCGCATCAAGTTGTTGTAACCACCGTGAGGCAACGGTTTTGACATAATCACATGCAAGATAATGGTAGCCAGCCATTTTTTGCTATAAAACAGGGAAAAGGTGAAAGTAACTGGGGCTAGATCAATGCTGTAGAAGGAGTGCTTCAGTCGTTCCAAGCATAACGTCAGTGGTTCAAGTACTGGGTCTACCGTTGTATGCGGGATTGTCATTAACAATATTGGTCCGTCTTTCTTTGAAGGCATGATTCCGCTTCCCTACATATTGGTTTGAAATTTAGCCTTCTCCATACACCTATAGAATTTTTTCTGTGAATGTCAGCAGGTGAAATGTTTTTGGCCCATAAGAGCCGCACCACTGATCTTATTTGTAATTTTGACCAATTTTTCACAGAATCATTTTTAATGCTCGCTTTTCAGGTATACATAATCAGAATCTGGAGTCTTCAAACCTGCACCAGGACAGACATGTTATTAACGCCCAAATAAATTTTCGTTAAGTTACAACAGTGGCGTATTTAGGGGGGGAGAGTTTCCGGACTTAAGCCTCCCCGAAATCTTACTTACTATATTAAAGTATATGAAATATCTTGCTGAATTTTCACATTTTCAGGCAAAGTCCCCCCCGAAAGTTAACAAAGTCCCCCCGAAACAAAATCGTAAATACGCCACTGAGTTACAATTAATAATACAAAAGTTTTGTAACCCTTTTTTTGATCATTCCTCGCATATTCCCTCTCAACAAGGAAAGTCTGTACACCGTGCGATTTATTCCTCAACATGGCAATACTAAATTTAATATGCACAATGCAAAACTAAATGATAAAACAAACGAATTCAAATGAAGTTATTAGCAGTACTTACCAACCTCAAAACACAACAAGATTACTAGTAGCTTAAACGTGACTCATTATGTTTGGAATTTGGGCAAGCTTATTTAGGAGATTATTTGTACTGTAATAAATAACCTTGTTCTCATTATTTCTCTTTAAATACTATATATTTTTTTAAAAAAATGTCCGAAAGCAACAATTTTCCAGGAAGGAGGAAAAAGAAAACGTTTGGTAACCCTGGGAACCGAGCTAGAAATTTTTAGCTTTGATTAGACTGTGAATGCATAAAATTGATGTATTTTTGTCTTGTACTACAAATCGTTTAGGTCGTTTTTATTCGAAATGATAACCTCTTTCAAACGACGTTGGTGTCAGGGTACAGTGTTACCAGCTGAAAATAAAAATAGATAATGAGAAAATCGAGAACCGAACGCTAAACTCTGTTTTTTTTTCTTTCTACATAAGCGAGATAAATCTTTCATACGAAAAACATAGGTATACTTTCATCGTATGTTTGGTTGTATAATAAATACACTTTAAAAAATAAAGCACTCTTGTTCTTTGGAGCTCTTAAAAGGCAAAAAGCATACATATGACAATATAAACAGAAACATTTAACTATAGATGCATACAATCCAGGCATTTTCTTGACATCATAGCCCCTTCTTTCGCTGCGAGATACTGACTAGGAATTTAAAATGCAAATAGGCCTACCATGATAAGGGATGCCAATACAAAAGAAACATGTTTTAAGAACTTCATGCTAAAATAAACTGTTTTCACACGAAATTTGCTAATGTAATAGCATGCGTTAAACTCAACATCTAGGGGTTCAATATATTCACTGTGCTTGTATTCACTATTTTGATTGATTGGAGTTTAACTAACCGTTTTCAGCAGTGACGTATCTACTTTTACTCTGTCTTGAAGGCCACCTCTTTCTCACTTTAACCTGAACAATAATTGCTTCGTTTAAATTTCCAGAAACGTTGCAAGTCATCCCTTTATACTTTTGAAAAATCATCATCAAATTTGTATCAAGGGTCAACTTACCGGTTGTTTGGGTTAATATTTAACCCCTTCGTTCAGCGCCAAGGCTGTATCAAACAGAAAGAGGGACTTACTAAGCTAATGGCAATCAATAAATGTAATGAAGCAAAGTACTGCATAAAATAATAGATAAATTACTGTTCAATGCGAAACTCGATCTACTACTTAGGTTTTTATCCACAACAAATATTTCTACCAGAAATCAATCGTAGGCCTACACACACACAGAAAATTCGCGTGTTAACCACTAAGCACTTCAGGTCACATTGATCTATTATTTGATATAGAATCTAAACATGTATTCTCACAGAAATCTCCCTTAAATACGCCACTGATTATATTGTATATGTCAATTATACAGTATATTTACTTGACGGCAACGTGCATATGGACAATTGCTCTTGTAAGCCTATGCATATTACTTTTTTTTTCATGTGGTTCGGATTCCACCTTAATCAGTAGGTCCGCGTCTGATATAGCCTCGCTGCTGAAAGGGACGCTAAACTTAAATCAACTCAACTCAACTACTTTTTTTTTTTTTTTGTCAGAGTGGAGGGAAAATAAATTTTTCTGTAAGCACAGATTCGAGGGACGTAAAGATCTAGATTCACCTTTTTCGATTTAGTCTCTGAAAGGGGGTCTAGGTTTCCTCTGACCAGAACTGTACAATGTTTGATAACACAACCTAACCTAATCAATTTTATGTTCGACAAGAATTTTTCCAAAGAAAAGAGCATCGGCTATCAAGAACTCAATTTTTAACATGTTGGGGTACTTCATTAAAATATTTAAATCCCATATATCATAAACCGTATGGTCAATTTTTATAGAAGGCTATGTAGCCTATGTATAAGCTGTACACATGTTACATATCTAATTACATATAACATAGAAATGACTTTCGCTTAGATACTTAGTATGTTCACAATACAAGGAAACATCGTAACAGCACTAGCACGGCGCACGAATTACACGAGAAATGTTAGCTGGCGCAACTAACATTTCCCGCCCTCCGACCAGTGTTCGTATACTTCCTTAAGAAAATTTCCCTCAACTCATGAAATTTTCCCTTCTCTAATCAAATTTTTCCTAGTTTGTTGAGTTGAGTTGATTTTGAGTTTAACGTTCCGTTCAGCAGCGAGGCTATATGAGACGTGGACCTACTGGTTAACGTGGAATCCGAACCACATGAGTTCCCGCCGGGAATCGAACCCGGGTCTCCCTAGTTTGTTGAATATTCAATTCCTATGATAGATAGAAGTTAGGTGATAAGATTAACTTAGCTATATTGAAGGAAGTTCAAAACACATTTGTTTTATTCATTTGTTTATTTCCTTGTTTTTTTCACTTGCCTTCACTTTTTTTTTTTTTATACAAAACAATCACCCAGCAAACAATGGGTGCAAAGTATGCTGCTTTGGACACACACACTACACGGACTTAGGGGCGGATACAGGACGGACTTCTGAGGGGGCGATGGGTTGTAATACTGCTACTTAGACTTACTTTTAAGACCTCCAAACTCTGGTTTATTTATATATAAAATAAGAAAGTTTTCTTTTTTTGGAAGGGGGCTATCGCCCCAATAGCCCCCCTGGATCCGCCACTGCACGGACTATTGCTATGGTACTGGTTTCTTTCTGAAGAATGGAGAAAAAATTTAAGTATTTATATTGGTCAATCATTCAGCGCGAGAATTTCCCTGCAATTTCACGTTTTATCGAAAAATTCCCGTTTCTCTTTTTGAAACGGGTTACCTATGAAATTTACGTAGATTAGAGAAATTTCTCTCAAACTGGGAACACTGCCTCCGCCCATCTCCTAATAATAACTGTCACCAAATTCACCAATAAATTTCATCAAGAGTCACTTCAGGATACGTCACATTTTCTCCAAAATCGAGACTGTACCGACAAAATCAGGGCAGGTACTAACTCTAAAGTCCGGGGAGTAATAAATTATATTTTAAAACGAGATAATTTTAGTCGATTGTCATGTAAATAAAATAGACAAGAATAAGTATCTTGGTGGATGGGCGTAGTGGGGAGATTTAAAGTATGTCTTAACTAGTGCTGTCGAATTTTTGTGACATTTGCGGTTTTAGGTTTTTGAAAAAAAAAACGGTTTTCTGAAAACCGCAAAAACGGGTTTCAAAACCGAAACCGCAAAACGGTTTTCAAAACCGAAACCGCAAAAGCGGTTTTCTAAACCGAAACTGCAAAAGCGGTTTTCAAAACCGACGTTTCGGTTTTATGAAATTTCACTTTTTGAAAAACCGGTTTTCGATTTTTTCAAAAACCGATTTCGACAGCACTAGTCTTAACGTTATATGGTGCTATTCACTTCAAGATACATCATTTTCAAAAAAATAAAATAAAATAAAATGAAATAAAGCATAAAAAATAAAGTTCATATCTTCGTTAAAATAAGGAATGAACATTTTACAGTTGACAGAGTATGTTAAGTAAAGTTAGATGATAGTAGTACTAAACGTTAAATATATGCATGCATTTTTTTTGGGGGTACAAACTAAAATTAAATTTGATTGTAATATTGTTACTGTAATTACGTTATCTCCATTACTCTAGAACAGTGCTATTCAACCGCGTGTACGCGTACCCCTGGGAGTGCGGGAAGGTTTTGGAAGTACGTAATCTTAAACTAAGTATATTTACAATACTTATTGAATGGTCATAGTTTAAGCAAATTTTGAAATTTCCCATGTTATTTTTTTTTTCGGATGTGAAGTTTACCCTGTCTAAATAGTCTTTGGATTGACACTGATTGTCTTTTTATTAGATACCTATTTGTCCTCCTCTTTAATCAACAGAAGATATGTATTAAATTTAATAAGTTCATTCTCATTTAATTTCAATTAAACCGTTTGAGGGGTACTCAATTGGATGGCGAACTGTGTCTAGAAATACGAGAGGAAAAAAAAAGGTTGAATAGCACTGCTCTAGAATTCTTTTTTCTACGCCAAACGTGACCAAATTCAATAAAACACGGTACGAATGAAAGAAAACATCCTCAGGTACGGACACACTGAGATAATGGATCAAAATAGTGAAATATTGCTATTTCTTCCCTTCAATTAATGAGAGTTCCATCTTGATTACAGCAAGTTTCCGGATACATTTTATGATCATTATTTTTCCAGACAAAAAGGAGAAAGAAATAAATAATCAGTACCTGATAATTAATGGCGTTCATCCTGGATAGGCTTTCAGTTTCAGTAAAGCTTTGTACGAAGTTCATACGCTAATGTCATACAGACAACTTTCCAGTTTTTGCCTTGCATTTTTCTTTTTTTTCCCCCCAGTTACTACAGGGAGTTCTTTGTCACCTGGTTTGTTATCTGTGGTCATGATATTTCTTTCTTTTTCTACGTATCAACACCGGAAGCCAAGGTTAAGAACATTTTTCAAGTTTCTTCCACAGGTCACTGAGTTTGGCTGTGACAAATGTTCAGTTTTTACTAGAAACCATGACTCTTACACAAGGTAGAGGTTAAATGTTCTTTTTGCTTAAAAATACCACCAGCTATACAAATGATTGATTTAGGACTTAATTCTCTTTGTACTCAAGGGACTTTTGAGTCATTTAATGACCAACTTTTTAACCTCAAAAATTACTTGAACATAATGTCGTTATCAAAGATTATTAACAAAAAGTGAGTATAAAATTAAACAAATGACTTTCGTTTGACGGTGTGAAATTACGGTTGACTTCCAAACTATGCCAATTCAACACTCCAACTTTAAAACAGTACAGTGGCGCAACCAGCTATGATCTCGGAGGGCCCCTCCCGAAACTCATCTGGTCTATGTTTTACAGTGGGCGTACCCCCCCTTTAGTTTCAACAATATAGTGTTAGTTATGGTAGAATGTCTCTTACACGGTTACCTTGAAGTCTTAAGAGTTTTAAGAGTCATAAACATCGGTATGATCACCATCCATGTCGTAACACAGCTGGATTCTGCGCCAAGTTCTCGCAGATATTTTCCGGAGATACTCCAGAGTCACGAGAGTGAAGGCGTGTTCCACAGCTACTCGTAATTCCCGCGTTGTATGACATCGAGTGTTTCTTACTTGTTGCTTTATGAAACGCCAGAGAAGATTATCTGGTGTCGTCAGATCGGGACTTCTTGGAGACCAGGCAAAGGGAGCTGGTGAAGATGCACAACCTCTTCCACTCCAGTGGCCAGGAAACATCTGATTCTGGCAAATAACTATTACCAAGCAGAAAACAGCAGATAACAAATGAACATGGATAGCAATGTTGCCAGACGATGCCAAGCAATGTTACCAACAAACGTGGGTAAAACCTAAAACCATCAGAAAATACCAATCAGGGGTACGCCCACCTTCGGACCACGCTGTACAGCAACACTGCAGACAAATTTTGACGAAATTTCCAAAAAATCATTATTGCTTGTCATTTGTCCAGTATCTTTAAAGATATGCGCTCTCTCTCACACACACACGCACCGTTAGTGAAGAGTGATTTTAATCTTTATTGAGGCATCACGTGTGAAATATCGTCTTGCGATAGTTTACTGCTGTCATTTTCGAATAGCTGGACTTGTAAAGAAGCCAAGCAGATTTGTTATCAAGCTGTAAATATGGAAAACTTCTCAAATTGTGAATTAATTGTACAATATTGTACTGAATAGCTTTAGGAATCATTTAATAAGATATATATTTCATTGATTACCAGGAATGTGCTATGTATGCAATTGTTAATCTGTAGAGGTTTATGTGCCAAATGATAATACGTTTTTGAACAATAATGGAAATTGATGGCCTATAAGTTGATCATAATATTGTAACATTTAACTGCATTTTCATAGCTATTCAATTGTTTAATCTTGAAAAGCATCTGCAGCTGTATCAAAGGGTTTGAAAATTTCGATTAGTTTACGATTGCATATAAAAGCCTGTCGTTGTAAGTTGTAAAGTGTATATTTTGTACAATTTATTGAGTGGTATTGCAAAGTTTGTAATATATCAATAAACCTAAAATAGATCAATATATAAAAAAGGGTTAAGTTCCAAAGTTGGGCGTCCGTTTCCAGCAAAAGTTTTAAAGTTTACATGAAAGATATGGATAATTCGATCGTTTCTGTGCTTGATAATATATAAGAGGCTCGAAAAATCTGTTTGTTTGTTATATATAAGCGGTTATAAACATGGGACTATACGGCGAGCGGAGGGAACTACTTGGCGCAAGGTAACCGAACAGTTGCATTGTGGGAAAGAAACGAGCATTTATGTTATGTTAGGCTATGTGATCCGTGATCAACATGGCGGATGTACAAGGGCTGTAAACTAACAGTTTTAACATTTGTGAAACAATACGTTGATAACGAGCAAAATCTTTTAAAAAAGTTTGTGAAGAGCACGGATTAGTGAACCTAATAACAAATTGCAGAAAGTGTGGAAAGGAGATAACAGTGAAAAAATGTGGCGAAAGCGGACGCCCAACTTCGGAATAAATGCCTAAATGAATATTGAATTAAGTGAAAACACTGTACAAAAAAAAGTAAAAATTCCTAAATTAGTTTCTTACAGTTGGAGTAATAAATGTAAGCAAAGACCGCGTAATCACATGCAAAACTAAAGATGTACAAAATAATAACTAAAGTGTAAGTTTTAAAAATTGTAATCGTTAATAATAATAGGGAAATTGTGAATTTGAATTTGTATTTTAAGACCTTTTAGTATATTAATAATAGGAATAACTAAATTTCTTGTAATGAGGAGTATACAAACTTTCAATTTTCTCCAAATCAGATGATGCAGCATGGCCCCGTCAGAAATAAAATCCTGGTTGCGCCACTGAAACATTAGAACTACTGGTAGCAATGCATTAATGATATGGGATGTAGAATTTGTTCCTCGGATGCTAAAGTCATGTCAAAAAGCTGTTTGCCGCTATCCCTTACTGTTTTTCGTTCTATGACGATAAACGTTGAAACCGGAAATTCCTAATTTTTATCGCTTCCGGTTTGAATACTAGTGAGTTAAGATAGAACCTACTCTTGAAAAGCTTAATCAGTTGCTAAAAACTACATCTCGATGCCTCTTACCGTTCTTCCTCTACGGAAATCAGTATTTAAACCGGAAGTAATAATAAATTTCAACTACTTCCGGTTTCGGTAGAGTGATACTGGTTGTGATGATATGCTCTTTTGACACTCTGAATCGATTGCACAAAAACACTTGTCGCTATCTAATATAATTTTGTTTTATAGTGATAAATGTTGAAACCGGAAGTGCGAAATTTGAATTACTTCCGATTAGAATAGATATTTAACGGAGGAGATGAAATATATTCTTGGGACGCTGAATCAATTGCAAGAAACCGCACTTGGATATCTCTTGCCGTTTTTGCACTACACAAGTCAGTGTTGAAACTGGAAGTAGTAACAAATTTTAACCCCTTCCGGTTTTGGAAAAGTGTTGCTGGTTGTGTTGAAATATTTTATTGAGACATTAAATCGATTGCAGTAAATCGTTTGCAATTTTCTTATACTTTTTTGTTCTATGTTCATAAGAGTTGAAACCGGAAATAAGTACAGTAGGAAGTCGAAAATCCGAACTAATTGGGACCACAGTAGTTCGGATTTTCAGAAATAACCAAGAAAATGCCGTTTAGGCTTAAATATATTGTACGGTATACTCTTTTATCGATACAGTGGTTATACAGTACATACAGTAATTACAATACCGTACGTAAGGCTACTTACATTTAATGTTTCTGAAAAACTTGCTCGTACACTAAATTACACTGTTCTTGTAACCCACACTTAAAACTTGTATAGTCGTAAGGGAAAATAACAATAAAAATATGTATGACAAACAATTACATATGAATAAACTTTTATAAAAACATGACTTCACACAACGCCGACGGACAAACCTATTGCTTGTTTATCGCTAGCGCTAAAACAAAACGTGAAATGTTTCTAGGGACTGCGTTCGGATATTTGAAGTTTTGGATTTTTGAAGTTCGGATTATCGACGTCCTACTGTAATTTGAATCACTTCGAGTTTGAATAAAGGGTTAATGGAGAAGACGGAACCTATTCTTGGGACGCTGGATGGATTGAGAAAAGTGTATCGCAGTATTTCTTTTGTTTTTATTCTGTGGAAATCGATATTGAAACCGGAAGTAATAGTAAAATTGAACCACTTTTGGTTTCAATAGAGTCATGCGGATACTCATAGTGTATTATCATCAAACGACGAACTGTAACCGAAAAGCAGCTTCTCGCTATACGTTACCATTTTTGTTCTATGGCGATAAACGTTGAAAGCAGAATTTCAACCATTTCCGGTTTGAATAGAGAGTTAACGGAGGAGATGGAAACTCTCGAATCACATCGCGTGCAGTATGCAGTACGCACTCTCGATCACGTGTTCTATGGCGATCGATTGCAAAGAAACCGCTTCTCTATATCCCTTACAGTTTTTTCTCTCTGATACCTGTCGACAGGGAGACGGACGGATGGACGGACATTGGCGCTTTTTATGACTTCTCACACTTACGCATTGCGTACTTTGGAAGTCTAACAAGTACAGTATGAAAGTAATAGTTTTGCAAACTACGGTAATTCAACAGTCAAAGTTGAAGTAGCCTATTACGTATGTCTATAACTACTGGCTGGAATAGAGGATTCCCCAACCTGGGGGTCACGAGAGGGTTTCATGGGAATATTTTAAAATTTAATTTTGAATTTTGTTCTTATGGGCATATTTTTATACATACTGTTAAGAATAATAAAAAAAAATAGGTCTAAACATTTTCAACAGATGCAGAGTTGTTTAAAAATCAATTTAAATGAAAGAGGTACGTTATGAAACTAATGAGAATCGGATATTCAAATGAAAGAAAAATTCAAATGGAACAAAATCTACATATTGAAATACAATTAAAATTGAAAGCTAATGAGATACCTGAGCATGATGTGATTTCACTAATGCGGCTGTGTCCAGTCCAATAGTCCTGACACATTATCAAGTCATTTAAAATACTCAATAACTTTTTTTAAAACGTTATTTTATATCCAAGTTTTTTTAAACGAAATCACTTTATTTTTTTATGCCAGTAATCCAAAATTAAGGGAGTTTTGAAATTTTCAAATTTTCAAACGGCTTTCATGTTGAAACAGTATGACGGATCGGATTCGACATTTATAATATGAATGAACTGACTAAATTTAGTTTTAATCCATTCGCTTTTAGGGAAGTCACTGTATCCATTATATACAAGAAATGGATTGTATAAAATAATACTAAAAAAATAGATTGATATCGTGAGCTCTCTGCAATAGATATATTTAAAATCCCACAGAATGTTAATACAAACCAGAAATTACAAGGGGGTCGCTGAAAAGAGGATGTGATAAAACGGGGGTCGTAATAGAAATTAGGTTTAGAACAACTGCAACAGACTAATAAAATCAAAGATAGAATCAAGGGCGCCCATGTTGCTTTTTCCAGGAGGGGCAGTATAACCGACATTTCAAATGTAGTCTCAAATTTTGCAGTAAATATTTTTAAAAAAATCTTTTGAGTTTTCGATCTTCCGAAGTACAATTTCCTCTAGAGGGGGGCCAGCGTCCCACCTTTGCCTCCCTGATGTGCGCCCTTGGATAGAATTGTTCCTCGGATGTTGAATTCATATCAACAAACTATTACCCACAATCCCTTACTGTTCTTGTTCTGTGAAACCGCAAGTGATAATTGATATCTATTGCTTCCAGTTCCGATAGAACAGGGCTGTCTAACTGCCAGTTGTCTCGGAGCGAAGCCCTGAAGGCCTTCCGGTTAACAACATTGTATTTTAGAGTTGCGTTACACAGGATTGCTCAGTCGACGGTCCTGTATAATCAATATAAACGTGCCGCAATTTAATTCCTTCTTTCGTTGACGAATGCGTTTCGTTAAACCTTCAAAGCTATATCAGTATGTGAAGTAGAAACCATAGAATCGCGGTTTTCGTTATTTGCGTGTATTTATATATATACAGGGTGTTTTAAAAATGAAAATGCAATTATTGAGTTTTACGTCCCACGATTATGCCGGCTAGGCTAAAGGAGACGGTGATGATGAGAAATGAATGAAATGGTGAAATGAAGAAAGTGGGAGGAAACGGGAGAACCCCAAGGAAACCCAGGCACACGGTGTTTGTCCACAACAAAGTTCACTTGGCGGGGGCTGGGATCTAACCTGGGACCCCTAGCACCAGAGGTGAGCGCTCTACCACTATTTTTTAAAAAAGCTCCTGACTTATTTTCTACTGCAACCACTTTTCAGGACTACTAGACACGAACACAGAAACATCGAGGACAGATAAAATTCCACCCTTGCTACTACAGAGGGACTCGAACCCCCAATGGGCTTCACCTCGCGATCATCAGCCTAACGCCTCAGACCGGTTGACTACACCCACCGGCAACCACTGAGCCACCGCGGTCTCCCCAGGTGTTTCAAAACTACACCCACAACGTTTGGGAGGTGGGTCAGGGTGGCACAGTGGGTCACGGTGGCTCAGTGGTAGAGCGTTCACCTCTGGTGCTTAGGGTCCCGCGTTCGATTCCAGCCTCCGCCAAGTGAACTTTGTGGTGGACAAACACCGTGCACGTGGGTTTACTCAGGGTTCTCCCGTTTCCTCCCACTTTCTTCATTCTACCATTTCACTCATCTCTCATCATCACCATCTCCTTTAGCCTAACCGGCATAACCGTGGGACGTAAAACTCAAAGATTTCATTTCATTTCATTTCATTTTTTTTTCCTTTTGACACACAATCCTTTTTTCGTATGATTTGTTTAAGATTGTATAACTGTAGTGTTTGAGCTACTTAAACTTACGTATTTAAATTTACGACAATAACAAGACCATGCTGAGCAGGGCACTAGGGTTTGACTCCCGGTGGGCGCTAGTGAGTTTCGGATTTCACGTTAAGCTGTAGGTCCACGTCTCATATAGTTTCGCTTCTGAAAGACGCTAAACTCAAAAATCCTAATCCAATAACAAAACCTTTAGCTTATTTTTAATGCGGAGATAATACACTCTGTGGAAAGTATGACACTATAGGTAAGGAACTATACAGAGGCAGAGTCCACTAGAAAAATGTATACAATCTTTCTCATCCTATATCAAGATGCTAGCATTAACAATTGTTCTGAAATTTAAGTATGTTGTATGGTTTTTCGCCTAACAGATGTCGGCATTGTTTTCAGTTAAAATTATAAGGTAACCAAGAAATTTCTGTCGCTTTTCCACCCACTACCTTCGAACATCGACATGCCATCTAAGATGTAACTGGAAGATCAAAAATAGTCACCATCAGCATCGACGACCTTTTGACAACATTCTGGAAGGCCATGGATTCCATCGTGGTAGAACTTGCTTTGTCGTAAAGCGAAGAAGGTGTCAAGTGCATTTTGCACCTCTACTAGGGATTTGAACTGGCGTCCTCTAAGATGATTATCCAAGGTGCAATGTTAGGAGAATATGGCGGATGCAATAGTGTTTTCCATCCAAGGCGTAAAATGGTGTACAAAGTTATCCTAGCCACGTGGGCTTAACAGGAGAACCCCTTTGTGATTCAGAAGTGCTCGCTTCAGTTTAGAGTTTATTTTGAACACAGCTAAACTGCTGACACTCGATCGTCTTTTACAATGACATAATTGCATTGATTCTCTGACAACTGGTAGCAGTTCCCATGCATGATGCCGCGAGCAGTCCACCAAACACACAAGAGGATCTTCTTCTGGTGCAGTACTGGTTTCGGTTGTTTTGGAACCGGTTCATAGGATACTAACCAATTATGACGGCGCCGTGGAGTTTCGTACAGGACTCACTTCTCACCACATGTAAACACTCTGTCCAGAAATAGCTCATTATTTAGAGAAGACAACAAAGAAACACAGGTGTCTGTTCGCGTTCCCTTCTGGCCCGGAATCAAATTATGTAGGACCCACCGACCCAACTTGTAGTGCTTCCCAAGTTGATGGAGGTGCTGCCGAATGGTTTCTCCATTCACATTGAATTGTAGTCCCAGTTGCTCATATGTCTGGTCACTATTCGCCTCAATTGCTGCCTGGAGATCTTTATTTTGTACATGTGTTGGTCTTCTGACACGTGGCATGTCTTCGAGTGTCTTGTCACTGTCCTTAAACTTGTTAAACCACTCTCCCACATCAACAAGTGACCTTCGCCTTATCTCCATTCCCATTCGACTCAGAGCATGAGGGCCAATTGAACACAGACCTCCACAAAAGGCGACAGAACTTTCTTGGTTACTTTTGTATGCTGTAGTACGGTTTTTCGCTCAACAGATGTCGATACTGTTAGCACGGTTAATAAGATAAGAAAATGGCAGGAACATGCTTGACGTTCGAGCAGTGTAAGTACCTTTTAAAGTGTTTTATCAGATTTGGGAATGCCATCGAAGTACATCGTCAGTGGAGAGGGTTGTTTGGTACTGAACCACCAACCCGCCTAACAATCAAACGCATTGTTGACAAGTTTGAAGCACATGGAACAACGATCGGTCAACTACAACGGTCAACGTATCAATGGAAACCGATGCACATGCCTCTGTAATCTTTGTGGCGAAGGTTCTCGAGCGTTCCCAGCAACGGTCAACATTTTGAATATCTAATGTAAACATATGCTTACTTGAAGGTATGTATTACATGTTTGAAGTTCTTTTCCTTAAACAGTGTATTCATTTTTCTGACAGAGTCTATTTTGATTGATTTGTTGTTTGACGTCCATTTTCAGTGTTATAGCTTTACAAGATGTAGATTACGTCTGAAGATGAGACAAGAAACCCTAAGAGCTTGTGTCGGGAATTGAAACAGAATCTCTCATTCCGAAGGCGGTTGCATAATAAAGAATACTCACATCTCAACTTCTTAGCATAACCTTTGGGCGTAAAATTCAATAAAACAAACAATGAAGATATTGGGCAATCACATAATTTTATTTTCTGGCAATCTTGCAATAAACCTTGAAGACCACATATGGTTTTGCTTTGTCTCTTTTTGATAAGGAGGTAGCTCTATGATTCTCATACAAAAAAATCTCCTAGAACTGTAATTCGACGGGAATGATATAGAAGAACGTCAGTCAAAGTTTAAATGCTGCAAAAAGAGTAGATTATGTGTATTTTCACTTTTCACACTTTATTTTCAATTTTTTGTATTAAAAACTTCCCGCACAACATTCCAGCTTGTGTTCACTCTGTTTGTGCTTCAGGAACAACGTTGCAAGTCGCACAGTTACTACGTTGTTCTCCCAGTCAAAATAACTACTTTCTGGTGTACTTTATCACATACCAGTACCGTCTCTGTTCCAATGGTAACGGGTTGTTGGTAGGATGAGTATTCTGAACTCTTAACACAATGGTTACAAAATACAACTTTTCTGACACAAATGCTGATAACGAGTACTGGTCTCGTTGTTCGTGTCATCCAATTCAATTCATTATCCTTCCATGCTCTACATATTCTGCAAATTTGTACTTCCTACGATGTCTGTTTCTTTGTGTTTCATTTTCAATGGCGATCACTGTATTTACCGGTGGTGGTGTCCACGCAACGGGATTTGGAGCTGTCGCGTCTCGAAGTGTTATTATTTACTCTGGAATCTGTTTTTAACCGCTTAACGGTCGAATTTATTTTAGAGAAACGTCCCAAAAAGGTCATATTATTTTATTTCATATTTTAAGTCTATCATAAATGCGTGCTAACACGATCTATTTTAATTGTCATTCAGAACCAAATTTCGAAAGTTATAACCCCTCAAAATACTACTTCTGGATTATCCAGAGTTTTTTCGGGCACAATTGAAAACAAAATAATTGTAAGATTAAATGAATTTGCGTGCTGAAAAAAATATGTTTTATTTAAACAAAAGCTTTATCTGCTAAGTCCTGAACAGAATCATAGCAAAATTTCTATCGTCTTAGGACGCTACTTAGAACGTGAAAACATTCAATCGGGATTATCCCGAAATATTTCGGGCACTGCAGGAGTAATACACTGCCGCCTGGTGTAAAAGTCAATAAACCAAAACAAAAGACGGTTAATTTGCTTGTTAAGATTTGCTGCCTGCACCTTTTCTTCTCACAACGAAACATTTTGCTTAAATACAGATTCGAACGGAAAAATATAGTTTCAACGTAATAACTCGGGATAATCAAGATTTACATATTACCCTTGAACGTAATAATTCGGGTAAAACCGTTAAGCGGTTAATGGAAAAGCTCTGTTTCGTCTCTATCTCGTCACAGACGCGACGATGAGATTCTGTCTTGTTTCGCCAGTACAAGCAAGATGGTAGGAACGTCTATGAAAGATTAAAGAACAAAAAGGCTCCGGACCAATATGACATAAAAGAAGAGAATATTTAAACGACTGTAGGTTTCTGGACACATTTTCCAAAATACCGAACAATGGTTTTCTGATATTGACTCAATGTCCTCTTTCTGTTCAGTATTGTACAGGGTCCGACAAAAGACCTCCGTATTTGAAGTGGGTGCAATGTGAGTTGTGGTGGGAACACGGCGGCGAAGAAGTATCAATCGATAGCGGTATAGGTGCTATTTTCAGTAGTTGCAATGGCGTTGTGCGGTGAACATTGTGCGTTTGTTGCAGGAGCGGAATGGCCCATCCTGTTACCTTGCAAATGCAGGGTGGGCCCCCCAAACAGGTGGGCCCCCTCCACCAATTTTAAAAAGATGTGCTCAATTAAACCTACCAGCATCAAAAATATGGCAGGGTAACTCCCGCAAACTTGTGTTTTGCATAAAAAAAGACGTAAAGTTAAACTTTCATGAACAGACCTTATTCTTCTTCACGTTTATCGACTTGAAAAGGTTCCGTCTATGAGACAATCAGGCCCTAAAACATTGCGGGGTTTGTGATACAGCAGCTGTTAAAAACGAGCACGTTAACTACTACTTTTTTAAATATAAGAAACTCAGTAGATTTCAGACTGTTATTGGATTTGGTTACCATTGCCTACTCCGGTCCTTTTACAAGCCGGCGAGTGGCGATGTTTTAAAGAAACAATAGTTTCGTAGATATTGTTATTGTGGAAAGTGGAGGTGGAGCCGAACACTTTTGAACTGCATTGTCCTCAGACCAAGCTTCGAAGAAAGAAATTGGATCAGGCTTCGTTGTTGTTTTTTTTTTTTTTTCTCAGTAAAGCAAAAAGAAATTAGTCGCCACTATCAACGATTGTTTTATACAAACCTCAAACAATTACTATGAAGTTGCTGCCCTCGGCTCGTGTTTTATTTGTATAGGGGAACGTGGGGCATAATGGGGAAGCTAAGATATTTGCCTTTCTAAATTGGTAACCAATATCTCAATTGCAGTAATTTTTCTGCGGTAGACACGTTGGACATTTATTGTGATATTTCAACCAGCAAATCCTTTCAAAAATATTGTTTTGCACCTTTTTAGTTAGCTTATTCCAAAAATGGCTCTTTTCCCCATTATGCCCCCTACGTGGGGCATAATGGAACATTGGATTTCAGTCAACCCCATTATGCCCCTACCCCATACTGCCCCGTACACTATTACATCTATAATATCCAGCTCTAATATAGATTTATCATAAAACAACAATATATGATTACTATTATACAACACAACTTGAATTTTATGAAATATTTATTAGACTCAATAATCAAATATAACAAAAGATGAGTACTCTTTTTTTAAAAAAAAAAAATGTTGATAATTACTTCAAAAGGTACATTCTGAATTAGGCATTATTAAGAAAAAGAAAAAATGTGATCATTGGGAATTGTACTAAAAGTTTATGCAGATTATATCGAATTATTGTCAGTTAAATCTTAATATTTCCTGACATCAAATCAACATAACCAAATTTTGAAAATTCAGCATGAAGAACTTAAACAAAACTGCGCAAATGCAATCCCAGCATTTACAAGAAATGTTTCGAGCTGGATAGTAAACTACACAATCGATACTCTTACGGGGCATAATGGGGTGATGGGGCAATATGGGGTGATTGCAATACCGTTTTGCCCCACCCCGTTTTGCCCCAGATGAGTTGTAGTGTTAAATCAACGAGTATCTCTGTTATAACTTACAATCCGTAAACCTCAAAAACACACAACAAACACAGAAGAAATATTCTTTCAACATATCAATAGTTTAAAAGTGTGTAATAAATAACTTGCCTTACCTTGACCGAAGTAAAATCCCAATCGTTATATGCCATAGCGCGAAAACAAAGAACTGACACACAGCACTGTTCCTTTTCAACTGATAAGAACGCTGCTCAAGCACAACAGCCCTTCGTCCTTGAGAATCTTGTTTAGGTACTTATCGCTAGATTGCAGTTAATTACATTTCAAAAAATACCGATACCCCGTTATGCCCCCCTACCCCGTTATGCCCCACGTTCCCCTATTACATCGAAGAGCAAATCCGATAGCAGCAATTCAATTATTGGAACACCAGTTACGTGTCGTTTGTCGTGGAGGACAGATGTGGTTGAGTTAGTATGGATGGTAGGAGTGATTGTAAGATTACTGTAAAGAAAAAAAATATAAAAGTGGTGCTAAAAGGCGAGAACACAAACGAAGATGTGATTTACAAAAAGCTGCATCTGACCCAAAAGAACGTAGGTTATTTGAATCTGTGAAGCCCCAAGAAACAAATGAGCGTGAAGTGACTCACTCGAGTACTGCAGTACAGTTGCCAGGTATTTTTTGTTTTTCTGTCTAAGGTGTTTATAAAATATAATGTATACACCACGTCTTTGCATGATTTCAGTCGATTGTAGCTTATCTTTTATGGCTATTTTTACTTGAAATTACACAACTTTAACGGGCGAACACGAAATTAACTGAACTGTTTGCTGCCGCGTAGTGCTTTTTAACGGGTCAGATCAAGCTTTCATGGGTCAGGGGTCGAGTCAAGCCTGCTTGAAACACAGGTCGGGTCAGGTCACCTACGCTTTGAGTTACTATTACTATGTATGAGTTACTATTAAAATGTTCCTACTTCAGATTTTTTGTAATTAATGTTTTGCTTTTGTATGAATATATGGGATACTATTTATGGGTTCGAAGATGGACTTTTATATGTAATACATATGAAGAATGCCAAGTACCGTACATTTTTTACATTTTTATACAGTGTGCCCTCATTTCAGTTTAGCAGGGTGGGCCCTATGGTTGCCAATCCGCCCCCGGTTTGTTGTAGAGTAGTATATTCATAATGGTGGTTATGTGATTACTACTCAGTGAAGATTTCCCATTCGGTTCGGAATTAGCCGACATGATTATGTTCCAGATAGAAAAACTATTCAAGTTTGGATAACTAACTGTAGAGCAACAGGTTCTACACTGAGAAAAAAAATCGCCTTTTTGACCTGTTTAAGTGCTGAACGCTTTGGAGATTGCTGGATGGACACTCTTACAAGCGCTATATTTTCTGGCGTTGTTACGGTCCGAGGTAGGGGTGTTCCGGATTCCGGAATTCCAGAATACTTCGGAATGAAAATCTTAATTCCGGAATCGGAATTAAAAATTTAGTTATTCCGGAATTCCAAAATCTCGGAATTCCGTAATTTCGGAATCTCGGAATTCCATAATTTCGAAATCTCGGAATTCCGTAATTTCGAAATCTCGGAATTCCGGAAGTTTATTCTGAAATTTCGAAATTTCTAAATTCCGGAATTTCGGAATTCCGAAAGTTCACCTCGAAATATCGGAATTCAGGAATCTCGGAATTCCGGAACTTCAGTCAGAAATTTCAGAATTTCTAAAACTCGGAATTCCGGAATCTCGGAACTTCAGCTAAAATTTTTCGGAATTTCGAAAACCCGAAACTCCGGAATCTCGAAACTTCAGCTAGAAATTTCCCAATTCCAAAATATGAGAACTTCGGTTCAGCACTTCTGAATCTTTGAAATTCGAAATTCCCAATAAAGGTACGTCGATCCAGCATATCGGAATCTCGGAATGCTGAAATGTCAGAATCTGAAATCTTCAAGTAACATGATTATGAGATAGACATCAACACTCAGACAATGTAATGATGAAACTTACTCCCTTTTACTCATTGTTAGTGGCGGCAATACTCCGTCTTTTTGCAGAACGAAAAGTGCTGAGCAGAAGGACTCATTGAACAAAGTGTAAAGACTTCGTTTACTGGTTCTTGTCTTGTTCTAATGTTCTACCCAAGGGCAGGCTCTAACATGTTTATACATCGTTGTTAGCTGGGTCACTAGTGCAATACGGAAAGAGTATCGACCAGTTTCTTCAAAATGACATATAGAAAATGACAAACTTAGAAACATTACGAAGCCATAGATTGCGAGTTTCGTATTCATTACCTATATATTTACTTGCACACTTGAGCAGATATTCCTCTGCTATTATATCAACATCATACTCCTTAATGTTTAGAAGTCAGGTTCTGGACACGTAGCTGAAATGCTCGTTCTGCGCACGAAGAGATTAAGTTTATCAAAAATATTTGAACCCCCAACTCCCCTTAAGATACACATTTCAACGATTGATTTCACGGTTTATCTCGAAAACTATGGATTCGACACTAATATCGATAGTTTCCAATTATTGTTACATGCTACCTCTTCCCACTCCAACCATAGTTGCTAGGGGGTCTTGAGAGCTAAACTTCAACTTAAATGGAATCGAGAGTGTCAATGTTCATCTCAGCGGCCAAAAAAAAAAAAAAAAAAAAAAAAAAAAAAAAAAAAAAAAAAAAAAAAACTATGAATTCCGAATTAATATCAGTCGTTTCTAACTATTTTTACATGCACTCTTTCAATCTACCTCCTTGTGGAGCTAGGGGGTTTCACAGTCACAATTTGTTTCCAAGTTGTAGTCATATGTGTACCAAGTTTGGTTGAAATTGCTTCAGGTGTTCCAGAATTATGCTGGAACAAACATACATCCTTTTTTATAAGACAAAGCATCTAGCTCTTCTCCCTCATATTTTTCTTAGTTTTTAATTTCTTGTATTAGGAAAACAACTTTTCAACGAAAACATATGGTTCGGAGCTCACATACATAGTCGGTCCCAGCAAATAGCTTTTCATAACGTAGGTTTTGCATAATGCTGTACCATAATTATGTAATTTTTGTAGACAGCATGACACAAAAATTAATTCAATTATACCATGATACCTTTTTTAATACACAAAATGAAAACTTTCCTTAATGTCAGATGTATTTTGCGTTAATATAAAGAAGAAATAAAAATATAATAGATCTGAACTGCGGAAAATTGGAAATACAATGTAATATATTTATAATAACCGTATTTAATATTTGCAAAAACAGTGGAAAAATATACAATTAATCTAGATTTCAACATAAAGTAATAATGAAATGCCATATGAATAGAATGTTAATCCTCTTATATTTCTTTAATTTAAAGGAAACGTATAATTTTAGTTTCTACCGTAATTTTTTCTATCAGAGCTTTACATAATAGCGGATTCTTATTCTTATAAGTTAGGCTACCTGTTCATAAGATCAATAAAATAAAGAAGCAAAAAATACCTTATTGTGTTTAAAGATGTTGGTTAATGCAATATAAATTTCGTATAAATTTTCATAGATTAGAATATACATTATTACAATAAATTTACAAAAACTAAAAAAAAGTACACATTACCTCAAATCCAATACTATCATTGTACAACATTTTAATACTTTTTTGAACACGGTACTCGGGGTTATAGAACAACCTTTATATCGTCGGACTCTGGTGTATAAAATCAGTTCTTCGATCCCGATTCATGAGAAGGTAGTTATATTCGCAACAATTTTCAAAAGAATAAATGTTTTAAAAATTAGAAATAATATCCTATATATTAGTAGTACTCCCCCCCGTTCGCCCGAATGACTCATCCTCACTCTCTTTTATGACCGGGGTCAAAGGTCAATGACCTTGGCCCGGGGTCAATGACCTAGGGGTACTTAGGACCACTCCCTCTAAATTTTGGCAGGGGTACCTTGGCCCACACCCTAAATTTTGGCAGGGGTACATAGGACCACCCCCCTTAAATTTTGGAAATTGCCAAATCTAAAAATTCGGTATGGTAGCCTAGGACAATAGTATGTACCTCTATCAGTATTGGGGGTCTATGTCGTTCCCTTTCATGGGTAAAAAATTGCCAAAAATTCAAATTTCGGGGGTTTTTCACCTAATTTATCCCCTTTGATGAGGTGTTATTACCATATATGGTTACATGGACGTATACAGGGGTCCATTACCTTTCATAAGACATGCACAGAGAAAAATCCGTTCTCCGGACAGCGGTATATTGTACAAATATATGGCATCCTCTTGCTTACTATAGAAATCAGTACGGAGCATACGTTATCCGTATGCTACATAGGCACTGCCCTTAGATGTTATATCATGCTGTTGCAGGATGTCTGACATCTAACAGTTTTCCGTATATCACATGTATATAGTTATGTTACGTTCGTCAGCTATATGTTATATACGTCCATTTGTATGTGAGATCCTGACCACCTACATTGTTTCATACAGAAAATACGTATAGATGGAACACTTATACAGAAAGTATTATAAAACATGCGTTTTCAGTTATACGTCTGCTGTACGTTAAGTCCAAAAACTACAGGAATTACGCATGTAACCTATCTTTTTAAGTACGCCACCTACAATTTTTTTTCTCAGTGTGGGTATATTAATGCACCCCTTGAAAAATTTGGGAGGGGTACCTTGGTCCACCCCTTAAATTTTGGAAATTGCCCAATTTAAACATTGAGTATTATAGTACAGGCCCTAATATGTATTATGATAAATTTGGGTGGTCCACCTCGTTCCCTTCTAGGGGTACAAAATTGCCAAAAATATAAACGTAAGCAATACGTTATACCACGTGTTTGGTTTTTGGTCGATTTTATCCCCTTTGATGAGGTGTTATTATCCTATATAGTTATATGGTCATGTATAGGGGTCCATTCCCTTTCACAAGATATGGGTATATTTGTGCACCCCTTTAAAAATTTGGGAGGGGTACCTTGGCCCACCCCTTAAATTTTAGAAATTGCCCGATTTAAACATTTGGTATTATAGTACTGCACTCTAACATGTATTATGATAAATTTGGGTGATCCACCTTGTTCCCTTTTAGGGGTACAAATTTGCCAAAATATAAACCTAAGCAATACGTTGTACCACGTGTTTGTTCTTTTGGCCCAATTTATTTCCTTGGATGAGGTCCTATTACCTTATATGGTTATATGGTTATGTGTAGGGGTCTATTCCCTATCATAAGACATAGGTACATTTGTGCACCCCTTTAAAAATTTGGGAGGGGTACCTTCGTCCATCTCTTAAATTTTAGAAATTGACCATTTTATATATTTGGTATTATAGTATAGGACCCTCACAGAGATTACTATAAATTTGGTTGGTTCACCTCGTTCCCTTTCATGAGTACGAAATTGCCAAATTTTAATATATTCACGTGTTTGGTTTTTGACCTAATTTATCCCCTTGGATGAGGTATTATTACCCTATATGGTTATATGGGCGTATACAGGAGTCCATTACCTTTCATAAGACATGGGTATATTAATGCACCCCTTTGAAAAATTTGGGAGGGGTACCTTGGCCCACCCCTTAAATTTTGGAAATTGCCCAATTTAAACATTTGGTATAATAGTATAGAACCCTAATATAGATCACTAAAATTTGGGTGGACCACCTCGTTCCCTTTAAGGGGTACAAAATTGCCAAATTTTAGTACAGCCACGTGTTTGGTCTTTTGACCTAATTTATCGCCTTGGATGAGGCGTTATTATCCTATATGGTTATATGGTAATGTATAGGTGCTCATTCCCTATCATAAGACATAGGTACATTGGGAGGAGTACCTTGGCCCACCCCTTTAATTTTGGAAATTGCCCCCAATTTCTCCCCTTTGATGAGGTTTTATTACCCTATATGGTTATATGGTCATGTATATAGGTTCATTTCCTATCATAAGACATGGGTACATTGATGCACCCCTTGAAAAATTTGGGATGAGTACCTTGGCCCACCCCTTAAATTTTGGAAATTGACCAATTGGGTATTATAGTACAGGATCCTAATATGTATTATAATAAATTTGGTGGTCTACCTCGTTCCCTTTCATGGGTAAAGAACTACCAAAAATTAAATTTCAGAGGTTATTGACCCCTTTGATAAGGATTTAACACGTTATATGGGCATGTACACAGGTTTATTACCTTCATATATTTATGTGCCCCTTTTAAATTTGGGAATTATCAAATAACAAAATTCGGTAAACGTTTTCTAGGACCCATTGGTGTTCCTCTTATAACCAAATACTCAAATTTTTGAAGGCTATTGACCTATTTTTTGATACGGCTTTATCTTTGAATAAGTACAGGATTTATTACTTTCTCGTAAGACACAGGTGTATTTGTGTACCAATCTTAAATTTTGGGAGGGGTACATTTCTTATTGTCATATCAACAATTGGTACTTGTTCTTAGAATTGGGTGGTATCTCTTTCTTTGGGTAAATCATTGTCAAATATTAGTATGATCACGTGATCAGTTATTGACTTATGATGGGATTGGGAGTCCAGGACATTGGTACATTTAACCTTTGTAGGATAATTTGAGAATGCGTCATTGGTTTTGATTATTCCAGCCTATGGACCAAATATAAACGTAAGCAATACGATGTACCACGTGATTGACCTTGATGAGGTAATGTACAGGGATTCAATTTCCTTTGTTGTGGTACTTCTTAAGTTTGAGTACACACTTAAACAGTTGGTTCTACTCAGGTAAACAAATGACGGACATTATTGACTTTATTGAACATATAATAATATGATTAATTCTAAGACTTAGATATATCGAGAGAAGTATTCTTTAAATTTGGGAATTGTGATAAACAGAACTTTAACATAAGGCGCGAAATTTGAAACAATACTTTGAACTTTAGTCACAGCTCATAGTCTAAGATCATTTGTGATAATTGATTTGACCTTGAGTTTTAGAAATCTGATAGCTAACCTTATTGAATCTTATGACTCATAGTCTTAAGGGAATACATGCTACAACACTGGCAAAGTTATTGTTGATGCAAGTTGATTGGTTGATCACTATTTTTCGTGCAATCTGATTGGCTGATCACTATCTTTCGTGCAATCTGATTGGTTGATGAGTTTCAAATCTTTGACGCATTCAGTTTTGTTTTAACATTTAAAAAGTTTTTGAAATTTTTTTGTTTGAAACTTTGGTTTGACATTTTTTTCGTTTGATATTTTTAGTTTAAAAAAATTTGTTTCGAAATTTTTGTTTGAAATTTTTGTTTCAAAATTTTTGTTTGAAATTTTTCGTTTGAAAATTTTTGTTTCGAAATTTTTTTGAAAAATTTTTGTTTGAAATTTTTGTTTGAAAAAAGTTTTTTTGTAAATTTTTTTCAAAATTTTGAAATGTTTTGTTTAAAATTTTTTCGTTTCAAAACTAAAAACTTTTTGTTTGAAATTTAAGTTTAAAAAATGTTCGAATTTTTTTCTGATAAAATTTTTTGTTTGAACACTTTTGTTTCGAAATTTTTGTTTGGAAAATTTTGGTTTCAAATTTTTAAGTTTGTGCACTCATTAGTGAAGAACCGGATCTGCTTAGAAGAAAATTTGGTTTAATTTTTTTTTGTTTGAAAATTTTTGTTTCGCAAGTTTTGTTTCAAAGTTTGGTTTGACATTTTTAAAAGTTTGTGCACTCATTAGTAAAGAACTGGAACTGTTTAGAACAAAAACATCTGGCATCATTGTGGTGCAATAGTACACGTCAGAACATGATAATGCAACGTCATCAGTTTCGCATCATATATAAGTATCGTTCGCTTTAGTATTCATGATAACATCATCATGGCTACTTGTCTGCAGTTTCTAAACACACGTGATGTGATGAAATCATTTTCCAAGATTACTGATTTACAACAGAATGTACCTTATAGAATCTTAGCTAGCCAAAAATCCCTACAAAGTTTCGATTAAGAATCGTAGTGAAGCTTCAAAATGATAAGAATATAATTTTACCAGCAAGATGTTTACCCATGGAAGCATCAAAACAAGAAGAACTGCTGCGTTTCTTAAATACTGGATCTGTATCTTTATGTTACAAAGGATTCTTGGGTCGAAGTCATCAATTTGAATTTAGTACACAGCCGGATTCGTCAGCAATTGTGATGAAATCATGAATTCAAACGTCAGCACATTCCTTTGACGTCAGACGTAGTTGTATGAATTTGGTTGGTCAGCATGACGTCAGTAACTGTGATGAAATCATGAATTCAAATGTCAGCACATTCCTTTCCTATGACGTCAGCCGTAGTTCTATAAATCAACCAATACACTGTCATCCCACGAAATCATTTGAGCAAGTGCTTTTCAGGAGGAAAGATGTGTACTTCTAACGATAAAGAGTTCATCTTCGCAAGCTATTATCCAATAAATATATTTCAAACAAAACATGTGATGATTGGTATCAGTGCTAGAACATTTGAACCAGTGATTCGATTGGGCAAAGCAGAACAATTTGGTGTACAACTGACCTGTGAAGAATGGCAAATATTATGTTCACGAATCGACCAAATGAACGATTATTTTCATGATGAGCTAAATGTGACCATAGTCAAATCATTAGGCTCAAATCATGAAGTGGTGCTGCGTACAGTCGTCGAAGAGAAGATGGTGCTGTTACGTAAAAAGAGTACATTCCATGTTCCTCGCAACATGGTGTATCTAACGCAAACGGAATGGAACAAATTCATCGGCGTATTTCAGTGTGTGAGACATGCAGTGGAAGTGTGCAACAAAACAAGTATATTCCTGAAAAAGTACTATTTTGAAAAATGTGTTATGCATATTGTACAACATGTATCTAAATATTGTGATGGTTGTCAACATCGTTCGTGGGTGCATACCTGTATTGATAAACAGTTTATTTGTGATCAAATGGACATTGAGTTTCCACCAGTTGATATTGCAAGAGACCTTAAAAGACTTCAATTGGAATTAAAATTATATGCTAAAGACAAACTAGTGCAAGAAGTTCAAAATACATTGTATCGACAATATCCAGATCCTATATCTGGTATGGATGTATGTGGAGTGTAATAAAATGATCCATTTCAATGAATTGTGTTTTTTCATTTCAAATACAACCCCATGTTCTGACGTGTACTATTGCACCACAATGTTGCCAGAGGTTTTAGTTCTAAACAGTTCCGGTTCTTTACTAATGAGTGCACAAACTTTTAAAAATGTCAAACCAAACTTTGAAACAAAATTTTCCAAACACAAATTTCGAAACAAAAATTTTTAAACAAAAAAATCGAACATTTTTAAACTTAAATTTCAAACAAAAAGTTTTTTAGTTTGAAACGAAAAAATTTTAAACAAAAAATTTTCAAACGAAAAAAATTCAAAATTTTGAAAAAAATTACAAACAAAAAATTTTCAAACGAAAAATTTCAAAAATTTTGAAAAAAATTTCAAACAAAAATTTCGAAACAATTTTTTTTTAAAAATAAAAATATCAAACGAAAAAACTGTCAAACCAAAGTTTCAAACAAAAAAATTTCAAAAACTTTTTAAATGTTAAAACAAAACTGAATGCGTCAAAGATTTGAAACTCATCAACCAATCAGATTGCACGAAAAATAGTGATCAACCAATCAACTTGCATCAACAATAACTTTGCCAGTGTTGTAGCATGTATTCCCTTAAGACTATGAGTCATAAGATTCAATAAGGTTAGCTATCAGATTTCTAAAACTCAAGGTCAAATCAATCATCATAAATGATCTTAGACTATGAGCTGTGACTAAAGTTCAAAGTATTGTTTCAAATTTCGCGCCTTATGTTAAAGTTCTGTTTATCACAATTCCTAAATTTAAAGAATACTTCTCTCGATATATCTAAGTCTTAGAATTAATCATATTATTATATGTTCAATAAAGTCAATAATGTCTGTCATTTGTTTACCTGAGTAGAACCAACTGTTTAAGTGTGTACTCAAACTTAAGAAGTACCACAACAAAGGAAATTGAATCCCTGTACATTACCTCATCAAGGTCAATCACGTGGTACATCGTATTGCTTACGTTTATATTTGGTCCATAGGCTGGAATAATCAAAACCAATGACGCATTCTCAAATTATCTTACAAAGGTTAAATGTACCAATGTCCTGGACTCCCAATCCCATCATAGGTCAATAACTGATCACGTGATCATACTAATATTTGACAATGATTTACCCAAAGAAAGAGATACTACCCAATTCTAAGAACAAGTACAAATTATTGATATGACAATAAGAAATGTACCCCTCCCAAAATTTAAGATTGGTACACAAATACACCTGTGTCTTACGAAAAAGTAATAAATCCTGTACTTATTCAAAGATAAAGCCGTATCAAAAAATAGGTCAATAGCCTTCAAAAATTTGAGTATTTGGTTATAAGAGGAACACCAATGGGTCCTAGAAAACGTTTACCGAATTTTGTTATTTGATAATTCCCAAATTTAAAAGGGGCACATAAATATATGAAGGTAATAAACCTGTGTACATACCCATATAACGTGTTAAATCCTTATCAAAGGGGTCAATAACCTCTGAAATTTAATTTTTGGTAGTTCTTTACCCTTGAAAGGGAACGAGGTGGACCACCAAATTTATTATAATACATATTAGGATCCTGTACTATAATACCCAATTGGTCAATTTCCAAAATTTAAGGGGTGGGCCAAGGTACTCATTCCAAATTTTTCAAGGGGTGCATCAATGTACCCATGTCTTATGATAGGAAATGAACCTATATACATGACCATATAACCATATAGGGTAATAAAACCTCATCAAAGGGGAGAAATTGGGGGCTATTTCCAAAATTAAAGGGGTGGGCCAAGGTACTCCTCCCAAATTTTTCAAGGGGTGCACCAATGTACCTATGTCTTATGATAGGGAATGAGCACCTATACATTACCATATAACCATATAGGATAATAACACCTCATCCAAGGGGATAAATTAGGTCAAAAGACCAAACACGTGGCTGTACTAAAATTTGGCAATTTTGTACCCCTTAAAGGGAACGAGGTGGTCCATCCAAATTTTAGTGATCCATATTAGGGTTCTATACTATTATACCAAATGTTTAAATTGGGCAATTTCCAAAATTTAAGGGGTGGGCCAAGGTACCCCTCCCAAATTTTTTAATGGGGTGCACAAATATACCCATATCTTATGAAAGGGAATGGACCCCTATACATGACCATATAACTATATAGGATAATAACACCTCATCAAAGGGGATAAAATCGACCAAAACCAAACACGTGGTATAACGTATTGCTTACGTTTATATTTTTGGCAATTTTATACCCCTAGAAGGAAATGAAGTGGACCACCCAAATTCATCATAATACATATTAGGGCCTGTACTATAATACTCAATGTTTAAATTGGGCAATTTCCAAAATTTAAGTGGTGGGCCAAGGTACCCCTCCCAAATTTTTAAAGGGGTGCATTAATATACCCATGTCTTATGAAAGGGAATGAACCTCTGTATACGCCCATATAACTATATAGGGTAATAACACCTCATCAAAGGGGATAATTAGATCAAAAACCCCCGAAATTTGAATTTTTGGCAATTTTTTACCCATGAAAGAGAACGACATAGATCCCCAATACTGATAGAGGTACATACTATTGTTCTTGGCTACCATACCAAATTTTTAGATTTGGCAATTTCTAAAATTTAATGGGGGTGGTCCTTTGTACCCCTGCCAAAATTTAGGGGGTGGGCCATGGTACCCCTGCCAAAATTTAGAGGGGGTGGTCCTATGTACCCCTAGGTCATTGACCCCGGGCCAAGGTCATTGACCTTTGAACCCGGTCAGAAAAGAGAGTGAGGATGAGTCATTCGGGCCAACGGGGGGGACTACTACTATATTTGATGGATGCCATTAAACCTGATTGTATGTGTAAATTATTTGTACTACGAAATTTTACTTTTGAAAATTCTTTTATCCTTTCATAGCGTTTTCAGTCTGGTTGGTTAGTTTTACTAGGATATATAAAAAAAGGCAGAATGGAAATGTAGATTAACTACAAATTAAAATAAGAAGTACGTATCATGATGAAACATAAGGAAATGTTATACAAATAACATAATAACAATATATATTACGCATATTTAATACTTAACACTAGAAAACTAAGAAAATGTTATACTGTATAAACAACATTTTAAATACGAAATATTATGAAACTTAAGAAATATATTAATTGAAATATTATATTGAAATAATGTATTAACATTATGAAATCTAAGGAAATGTTATTTGAATAATATACAGATACATCTATGCAGTGATAATGACACTGGTAACTATACCCTTCTCAATAGCTTAAATTTACCATACCTTTGAAAATAAGAAAAAAAAAAACAGATACAGAGACCGACAGAAGTATTGAAATAATATAATTAATACTTTATTTACATTGTATGTATTATAAACAACATACATCATATTTGGTTCGTAGTGTTTAATTTGTAAACATATAAACTTCACCATTATGTGTCTCCGAAACTATATTTAAAATACCATAATGCATGTATTTATCACACAATATATAGAGTCTACTATATTTCTCCTGTGGTCTCACTTATAGGACGACATAACGTCTTCAAACGAGTAGACACATGACTGGATGCATGTTTTATGCCCTCACCACACAGTCGTTGTATTCATACTGTGCCTCGCAACAGCAGCTCGCAATTGTAGTGTAGAGCTAAGCATTCACAAGTGACATGGGGTGTAAAGGTAAGGAGACAACAGTCGAAGAGAGAAATGTTGTAATTAATTTGTACAAACAACACAAACCCCCCTCCGAAATTGACAGTACAGTCAACAGAAGCAAAATCATGGTATTCTCCATTATTCAGCGCTTCAAACAGACTAGTAGTGTTGTGAATAAGGCGAGATATGCCGCTCCTTCTAAACTTACTACTAGAGACCGGAGCCAAACAAGCAGAATCCGGCATCTGAGATTAGAGGAAGCCTTGAACAATATTCTGGCACTGTGATTCACACAGGAAAAGTTGGACGGGTTTTACATAGTGCCGGTTACAATGCCAGTTTTCCTACGAGGAAACCATATGTCAATTGAACCATTGATTGGAAAAAGGGAATAAGTACAATTTTTTGCGATTTTAACCTGAGATAGCAGATGTGTTCCTTTCAGATAGTTACATCGTTGAGTAGAAAATAGGAATGTTTGGGCAACTCTATATGACCAATGTAGAAGACAAAATATCTCGCTGATTAGAAAAAGGGAATAACTACGTTTCTTATTTCATTCTTCCAATCACTATAGGATACCACCACAACTGTGAGACTGTGTGTATGTAGACAACCATTAGAGCCCTCTGCTGACGTTACGATACTTCGCATTGTCTTTGCATTGCACAATATATAGAGAAATATTTGGCCCAATCAGTTACAGATTTACGTGTTTTCAGTGATACAAATGGTGATCATACAATACCAAAACTGGAATCATACAATGACATTAATGCTTTTCAGTCTGATCGTGTCATAACGCTTTACCACTGTACAGCAATATTTGCCTGTCAGAGGTCACAGTTTTTAACATGTGACCGAAATTTTGTTATAATCAAACGAGAACTCAAACGACACAATCGCATTTATTTACCAGCACAGTATAACCACATGATTACGAATGCAAGAAATACTGATACTCCATTTCAGGTTTACGAAGTTGTCAATGAAGAAATCTTAGATTTTAAACATTGGTGATAACCGTTTTACAAGAAATCTTCAGGTAGCATTGTGGACAAAACAGTGAAATTCCAAGTAAGTAAATAGAGACACTGTTTATAAAGCAGAATCTCTAGGTTATGTGCAAGCTCATAAGTTTATCAATGAAGTAAGAACTGATATTTTTCGATTACTCAAAAGTAATGTCACAAACGTTCCACTGCCAACGTCAAAGGCATACGATTGGCAAGTCCCGATCAATCCGAAAAAGATAAACGATTCTTCACAAATCATCAAATGCATACCTGACCAATACAAAAAGTTTTATAGGATGATTTGTTCATGGAAAACCACTGACCAAGAAACTGCAGAAGACGAAGATGCAGACGGATAGGACCCTATGTAAAGTCATTCTATTTTGACAACGTATTTTGCTACGTATTTTTTCAGCTGTCTATTGTATTACTTTTCTTGCTGTACGAATAACATGTGCTTTACAAAAAAAAAAAAAAAAAAAAAAAAAAAAACGAACGGTGACAATAACAGTGTTAGAAGCCTAACATAGTGAAGTTCGGATACATATATCCAAGATTAACATACAACATTGTATTCAGCATGTATATTTTCATACCTTTCTATCATAAACTGCACATTACACGCCATACACACAATTACAATTGCGTCCAACTCTAATTGATTGGAAAAAGGGAATATTTTTTCCATTTTTAAGCTTATTTAACCCATTGCAGTGCTGCAATACAAGATTCTCCTTCTTGTCTTAGTGTTTGTTAGTTCATTTGCTACAAGTAATCAATTATACACTTTTTGCAACAAGTACAAACAACGCCTCGGGAAGGTTTTTTAGCGTTTTTGAAAACTTAGGTCTGATGCACTTATTCCCTTTTTCCAATCAGTGATTCAATTGTGTGAATCAGAAAAAGGGTCTAAAATTTGTTAACCTGTATAGGGGAAGCCAACAGAATTCTGGGATCACATTCTCTGGTCGGATAAAAACAAATTCTGCTTATACAAGGGTGATGGACGTGTTACAGTGTGGAGGCTATCAAATATAGCTAAGAACATGGTAGCTACAGTGAAACATGGAGGCAACAGTGTGATGGTATGTGGATGTATAGCTTCATCAAGCGTTGGGGAGCTGGTGCTCATAGATGGAATCATGGACAAGTTTGAATACAAGAGAATTCTTGAAAACAATCTTAAGAGGAATGCACAGAAGCTAGAATTGGGAAATGGTTATTACTTCCATGAGGGCAATGATCCAAAGTATACTGCGGAAATTATGAGGCTTTGGATGGTGTATAACACTCCTCACACTTTGAAGATAGCGACCAAATCACCAGATTTAAATCGTGAGAACATCTGGAACGAGCTCGAAGATTGTGTTAGGAAACATCACATTAGAAGTAAGGACCATCTGAAAGAATTTCTTCAGAGTGGAGAAATATGAACTCTGCAGTCACCACAAAAAAAGTACAGTCATGTTAAAAAAATTATCGTAGTAATCCATAGAAAGAGGAACATAACTAATTATTAGCTGTTCTCTGTTGAATGCTGATATCCAGATGTAAACAAACTATTTTCATCCTTTCTGGTAGTGGAAATAAGTATCCGATGCTTTTCATGAGTTTATATATTTAGTAGAAGACTCAACTTTATTTTGTAGCAGTTGTATTTTTGTCTACTTTCTTTGCATACCTATAGAAATAATAAATTTAGCAAACATGTTTTTGTTAGAATAATAATGTCGGACTCTGTACTTCGTGTTGATTTATGAATCCCCTGTTATACTAAGCCAGCGATGTGAAACAATGAGAAAATTTAGCTTATATTCAATAGTATTTTAAAAGGTTTTTGGGACAATAGCTTTGTTCGTGGACAGAAATATTAACTGTCCAACATGCTCAGCGGTAAGGTTATTTGTGTACACAAATATTTTCTCGCTAATTTTGTAAATCTTGAAAGATGGTGGGAATGTAGAGCCCAAGTACTGGCTCTTCCTCCAAATCTGCATCCCTAAGGCTTAGGTACAGGTTCAATTATTCTATGTGACTGCCTTCTTTATCCTATCACCAAATGTCCTTCGTTTTAGGCAACTGTCTAATCTTTTAGTACCAACATTCCCTCGATTATCTTTTTTAGGATTTCCTGCTGGAATAAGTCTCAACTTATACAGTACTCTACCTTTTGTTATCTCAATACTTTTACCCAAATTATCTTCTTTAAACCTGAGATCTAAGAAAGCACAAATTTTCAACAGAATTCTGCTTCCTTCATCATTCTCGAATCGCGATTTCAGAAGAGACAAAATTTCCATTTTCATGCTTCTTTCATCTTCTTTGAGGCTGCTTCTAAGATCTGTTCACTATCTCCCTCTTCAGTCAAAGAGTCATGGAGTGAAAGATGTGTTTCCTGCGTACTTGCTTCATCTTGTTCTGATATATCTTTTCTCTGTTGAGATTCTTCGACTTGAAAATCTTTTGAAATTTGTTCATATGATGGCCATATGTCCTACGTTGTAACAGATGTTTCTGCTGACACACTGTCACAAAGCATTTGTAAGGACGATAATAGTTAATAATTCTAATTAATAATCATAGTTAATAATTCTGTTTCTTCGTTCTGAAGGATAAGGTTTTTATGTATTGTTTGAGACAGAACTTTTGCTATTTCTTCTTGGTGTGTTGAGTCCACCACCATCAAAAGGAGAGTAAACAATCATCTTGTTGGCGTGCATGACGGAAGTATTTTACGCAGGAGGTCTAATGTGTCTTACTCTTCTTGCAGCGCTTGTCTCATTTTCCTGCTTTGACTCATAATTTGTCTGTTTCCGAAGGTCCCTGTAGCTCAAGGGCATTGTTTACTCTAATAATCAAAGTATGGCCGAAACAGCTCAAATGTTGGAAATCGCTCAAGTCAACAATGACCTTTACAATATTGGCACTACTGTTGTTACACAACGAACATTTTCAGTTGGTATTTCCCACATATCTATACTAAAATATAAAGCCTCTAATAGATTTGATTTCGGAAAATCGGAATTCCGGAACTTCATCGCAAATATCGGAAGTTCGGAATACCGGATTCTCAGAACACGATTCGAAATTTCGGGAGATCGGAATTCCGGAATCTCGAAACAAGATCTGAAATTTCGGAAGATCGGAATTCCGGAATCCAGAACACGATACTAAATTTCGGAAGGTCGAAATTCAGGAATCATAAAACTCGATCGGAAATTTCTGAATATCGGAATTCCGGGATGTCGGAATTCCGAGATTCCGAGATTCCGAAAAACGAAATTTCGAAAAATTCCGGAATTATCGACATTCCGAATTCCGGAATTGAAATTTCAATTCCGAACACCCCTAGTCCGAGGTCAGCCAGGCGATTGAACCTGTTGTCTAAAGTTTGATACCCATACTTGAATAGTTTTTCTATCCGGAACAGAATCATGTCCAGTAAGTCCGAACCGAATGTGAAATGCCCGCCAAGTAGTAATCACAGAACCACCATTACAAATATACTCCTCCATAACAAACGCAGATGCTCAGCGCGCCACGTCATTGCAACTACTGAAAATGGCACTATACCGCTATCGATCGATACCTCTTCGCCGCCGTATCCTCACCACAACTCACACAGGGCTCTC
The DNA here is from genome assembly GCF_964235325.1 of Thermobia domestica. Taxonomy (NCBI): domain Eukaryota; kingdom Metazoa; phylum Arthropoda; class Insecta; order Zygentoma; family Lepismatidae; genus Thermobia; species Thermobia domestica. The sequence continues at coordinate 48,297,405 of NC_137454.1, read as the reverse complement.
TCCAAATACTCGAGGTATTTCTGCTGGACCCTGTTTTTCTGTTGTTCAATGTTTCTTCCCTAAGGCTAAAGGAAACGATGAGACAAGAAGGATAATAATGTAACTAAGGTGAAAGGATAATACACAACATCTATAGCTTGAGCGGGATTTGAATTTCAGACAGATACCGCCAGTCTAGTCGCTTAGAGTGCTCGGAAATCTACAGTAATTTCATAGTGTGTTTGTTTCATATAACCTTCTCTTGCTTTAACAATTAAAATCTCGTGTTCGGAGTAGTAAAAGACAATTAAGCAGATATCTGACAACTATCCTCAGTTACACGAAAAGTTATTACACATGCACACTTAATGTTCCTGTTATCGCTTTGAATGATGAACGTAGAACACATTGAAGACGCACTAAATGAACTCTACGTTTGAACTCAGTATGCTTAAATAACAATTTATCAAAAAGATAATTCAAACTATGGATTGTAAATTAATCAACAATAACAGTGCATAAATGGATCATAAATTGTTCTTTTGGGTACAGTATACAAATAAGTTTGATGTAGTTACAGCTTTTTCTATTATTTTGGTATACTCTTGAAAGTGATTTTACTCAGAGTTTTTTAAAAATGACCCGAGTGAACTGGTATCTTGATGGGAGTGCGTCTTAAAGTGAAGCTGGAATTAGGGAAGTTTCGAAACTTATATACAGGGCCGGATTAAGGGGGGGTGCAAAGGTGCACATGCACCTCCTCCCCCTTCGTTGCAAATATACACTATCTAAAATGAAAAGCTAGCAGTGAAAATAGCAACACATTCCGAAACTTTCTGCCATCATATTTCCGTTTGGGGCTTAAAAGAAAACAGTACTTTGCAAAAGCAAGTTTAAGTTGATTTTCTGAAGGTTGAAGCAAAAGGATTCACTAAGCAAAACAATATAACATTTTTAAAGTAGAAACAGAAGGCAGGAGCAGAAAAGAACATTTTTTGTCCTCCATTCCACTTGCGACCCTCTTTAAAATACCCCCTCTCCTCCGTTCTGTGTATCAGCGTCGTCAGGGTCACATCCACTTTGAAGAGTTTCAGTATGATTGGTTAGTTTGGTAGTTATTAGTGCACCCCCCCCCTTCCCTCAGACAATCCTGGATCCGGCTCTGCTTATATATGAACCAACAAGTTAGAGCATCTTCACACTATTCGTGTGGAGTGCATTTGTCTGTCCAACAAATAGTCAACCATGCTGCTACCTTCAAATTATCTGGGCATTTGCACTAATGAAAAAAAAAAAAAAAAAAAATGTTTGGAAGTAAGCAAAACAAAATTGCTACTTCTAGCAATTATTTTATTCACGCACTTACTGCATAAGACTATAACTGACGTTTTCTAAAGCAGCTTATCTGTATAATTTAAAAAATGAACGTTACTAGGGTCTATGTTTGTGACTTCATACGTCTTGAACCACCCGAACGATCTCGATCAAACGACCTATCCTGTTTGCCACAAACACCAGACTGTGTCACGTGATCACGTCAAAAGACACACTACATGCTAAAACGAGTCTGGAGATTCCAAATTAAGATGGGAGATATTTCAAGCACATAATATCCGCGTAGAGCGCCCTGGGTAATTCGAAGAAGACACATATATTTTATCATTATTATTGATTTTACTCAAACAACTTGACTTTTGACAATGTTCTATCCATATTTACCCTACGTGCTATACATAATTTCTAAGCTCTTCATTATGTCTTTACAATAAGCTTTCTATTAGCCATCTCCTTATTACCGTTTTTGAGATATGTTGGACAACTTCATTTTTTTTCACTGATTTTTACATTGACTTGACTTTTTCATGTTTCGTGATTTTTTTTTCGACTATGTTGTCATCATTTTTAGGACAATTTCTATTTTGAATGTAGAATCTGCATAGTCTGATCCAGGCCGGTATCCAGGAGGGTTTAGGGGAGGCCGGCCCCTCCTAAATTTTTACTGGTCCCCTCTAAAATTTTCACCGTAGGCTTGCAAATGAACTATAATGTGGGATGCACTAATATTTTTTTGGATCACCCCCCCATTTAACTTCTACCGGTCCCCCTTACATTTTCGGGCTGGCTACAAGCCTGATCTGCTCTATCTTTAGTCTAATTTTCAGCCATCTCCCTCTTTAAGTTTTTAAGATAAGTGGAGGAATTATTTTTTCATTGATTTTCCGAGATAAGTAGAGGAATTATTTGTTTTTCAATGATTTTCCGAGATAAGTGGAGGAATTATTTGTTTTTCATTGATTTTCCGAGATAAATGGATGAATTATTTGTTTTTCAATGATTTTCCGAGACAAGTGGAGAAATTATATGTTTTTCATTGATTTTCCATTGACATTAATGTTAATATTTCGTGCTTTTTGACTGTGTTCCATTCATTTTAGGACAATTTGTTTTTCGAATATAGAATCTGCATTCTCTTTTCTACATTTAAGCTAAATTTCATCCATCTTCCCCAAAGTCTGTTCACATCATTGAAACTACCTAAGCCCTTTTCAACATAGATGAGGTTTAGGCCTGAGATGGGTTTTATCATTTCACTTCGATGGTGCAATTTAGGGGAGGGGGAGGTGGGAAGATATTTAAAATGATCAAAAATGACCAATGTTAGTGTCGAACCCATAGTTTTTGGGGTTGCTGAGATGAATAGTAACATTTCCGATGCCGTTTAAATCTAAATTCAGCCCCGCAACTTGGCGGAGGGGTAGATGGGAGATATTTAAAAATGATCGAAACTGACCAAAATTAGTGTCGAACTCATAGTTTTCGGGGTTGCTGAGATGAATAGTGACATTTCCGATGCCGTTTAAATCTAAATTCAGCCCCCCAACTTGGCGAAGGGGTTGAGGGAAGATATTTTAAAATGATCGAAAATGACCAATATTAGTGCCGAATCCATAGTTTTCGGGATCGTTGAGATGAAGAGTGACACTTTCTATGCGTTTAAATCCAAATTCTCCCCTTTATATCCAAAATAAAATCCAAAATAAAACTATTCTCCCCGTGCGAAGAACGGGTATTCTGCTAGTATTTAAATTTAAAAAAATCCATTTCTGCTAACTTATGATGATTGAATATCATTTTCCTCAAAAAAGGTAACAGTAGGCAAACTCGCAAAAAATAGAATCTCAACGTGTTATGTACTCTCACGGGAGTAGTAAGGAGAGAGAAGAAAAATTGCCTGCATTGAGGTCGGAGGACACCACTTCGGGTCAGGGATGTCCAAAACCACAAGCCCGGCTTTCGGATTCAATTGAACATACAGTAGCTTAGTAGCAGAGTGCTCACTTCTGATACAAAAAGTCCCTGGTTCGACCCCAGGCCATATAAGTTTGTGGTGGATAGCATGATATCCGTGGAGTATTGCCGCGTTCGTCTCACATTCTCATTATGTACCAATTCTTTCATAAAATCATTCACTTTCGTTCAATATCCAACTCCTTTAGCTAAATGGTATAAACGTGGAATGTTAAACTAGATTTTTTCTATTACTCAGTACATGGCTTCTCAATGCGTTCGTAACACGGTTTTATGGCTCATGCGTACGCTTGGAATACGCTGACCATGTACGAGGGCAAGTCAAGAAAGACTTGGACTGATTTTTTTCCCGGCAGTTCTGTTAACGCTGGAGCTTCATAGTTTGGCATACAAGTAGGGTGGGTCTTGCTGTGCATATATATAAAATGTTGTTAAGGAATCATTGCATGTTTGGTAACCACGACTTTTTATTGCAGGTGATGTTCTGCGCCGCCTCTAGAAGTCGCCTGTAGAAGAAATGGAGTCATTACGAGATGAACAATTTGCAGCTATACGGTTCTGCTATCGCTTGGGGAAAAGTGCAACAGAAACTCTAGGAATTGTGAGAGCAGCCTACAAAGATGACGCTCTGCCACAAAGTACCGTGTTCTGGTGGTTCAAAGAGTTTAAAGAGGGCCGAATGACAATCACGAAAGCTGGTGGACCAGGTGTATCAGCGTCAGCTGCTACTGAGGTGAACATGAACACGGCAGCAGTCAATGTTAGAGAAGATCGCCGCATCAGTATCGACGATCTGGCAGCCGCACTACGCATATCTCATCTGGTCCACTAGCTTTCGTGATTGTCATTCGGCCCTCTTTAAACTCTTTGAACCACCAGAACACGGTACTTCGTGGCAGAGCGTCATCTTTGTAGGCTGCTCTCACAATTCCTAGAGTTTCTGTTGCACTTTTCCCCAGGCGATAGCAGAACCGTATAGCTGCAAATTGTTCATCTCGTAATGACTCCATTTCTTCTACAGGTCACTTCTAGAGGCGGCGCAGAACATCACCTGCAATAAAAAATCGTGGTTACCAAACATGCAAAGATTCCTTAACAACATTTTATATATATGCACAGCGAGACCCACCCTACTTGTATGCCAAACTATGAAGCTCCAGCGTTAACAGAACTGCCGGGAAAAAAATCAGTCCAAGTCTTTCTTGACTTGCCCTCGTATTTAAATGTGGATGGTTAATCACAATGCGTTATAAACACGAAAGCAATAAAAACGCACAGAATACATCAGTTTGATCGTATTTGGCGCGCTTCGGAACAATAGACTGCCTGCTGTTTCGGAATCAGTAAAATATGTCTAAAGGAAGGAAAAAACAAGGAGACATGTTTCCGATGAAATTAGCCGTGCAGTAGTATTTCTCTATTAATGGGATGCACTTTAAAACGACGTTTGCCTCTGCGTCTTTTTTTTTTCTTTACATAAGAAGGAACTGCAGCTGAGAACAGTAATTCTTTGATAACCTTCATGTCTTATCACAAGAAACCAACTGAGGCATGTTATTCTGATTCTGTCCTTCCGGCGGGGAAAATTTTAAAAAAAAAAGACCTGGAAACCCTGACTGGCTCTCAGTATGATTTATAACTTTGGCGAAAGTAAAAGTACCGATTATCCACCTAGGTCGTGTTCGTTGCTGGGGTAACGCATCGCAAACGCATCCTGGATAGCCATAGACTAAGTACAACTGGTAAATAAGCGTATCACATTGACCCTCTTTGGCCAACTTCCAAGTAGGCCCTATAAAGTATTAGCCTATAAGATATTGTTTCAGAAAACTCTAAAGTGCTGTATTCTTGCCGTCTGACTCGCCCAGCCATATTTTGCGTTTCGTCCTCAACAAAAAATGCACCCACTCATTTTTGACGCCATACAGCCAGCTAAAAATGCCTTCTCTGCAACTTTTAAGAATATAGAGTACACTGAGAAAAAAAAAATGTAGGTGGCGTACTTGAAAAGGTAGGCTACATGAGTATTTCCTGTAGTTTTTGGACTTAATGTACAGCAGACGTATAACTGAAAACGCATGTTTTATAATACTTTCCGTATAAGTGTACCATCTATACGTACTTTCCGTATGAAACAATATAGGCTCTTAAGACCTCACATACAAATGGACGTATATAACATGTAGCTGAGGAATGTAACATAAGTATATCCATGTGATATACAGAAAACTGTTAGATGCCAGACATCCTGCAACGTCATGATGTAACATCTAAGGGCAGTGCCTATGTAGCATACGTATAACGTATGTTCCGTACTGATTTCTGTAGTAAACAAGAGGATTCCGTATATTTGTACAATATACCTCTGTCCGGAGAACAGATTTTTCTCTGTGTAACCGTTATAAGGATTACATTCTTCTGGAAATAATTTAGTTTTCGATTATTCACAGCATTCACATTAGAATTAAGAATGCCCCATACATAGCAACAGTGTTTTCCTAGTCATACTTTCGGATAGTGTGGTCTCCCCCATCTCGGACCTAAGATAAAATTAATTGTGGTTACATGTGACTCTTCTGGAGGATCAGTCGTCATTTTGAAATAATATCAAAAGAATAATCGTCTATATCTTTCCTTTGAACAACCGTGTTAAAATTTGCGTTTGCCAGTTTTTAATATACTTTGATATAATACAAAATAGTGTTCCAGTACAGCCTCTAGAGACAAGGGCGGACAGTAACCAATCAGAAAATGAATGGCGGAAACGACAGTAGCTAATCAGACGTGCCGATGCTCGGTTGTTTTTTTGGCTTCATTGATTTAATAGGATGAAGATACACATGGGCAGATCCTCTATTTTATAACATCCTTGAATGGGGCATGTGACTCTCGTGAACAGGAATTTTCTCGCCGGCCTCAAATGACGTTGAACCAGTGAATGGTTAGCGATCTTGATTTGCAATCAGGAGGCCCTGTGTTGGATTTCTATGGCCGATGATTTGACTGAGGTAGGCCTACTATATTAAGGAAATGCTTGTATGTCACCTTTATATGCCATGAATAACTTCTTAAAGCAGTAGGTTTCATTTCTAACATTATTTCAGTTACTTCTTAACTACATGAGGAAAATAAATAATTAAATTTACTATATCTTTTTACTGGGGAAATAGAATTGCACTTCAACGAAATATCAAAGCTCTTAGGAGGACGTAACTCATATGATTCGTTGTTTAAACTCAGGATAAATCGTGTAGAAGGAGTTAATTCGGTATGTGATCATTTTACTTGTCTTGGAACACATTTAGGAAGGAACTACTTCTCCCTAATTCTGGAAAGTTAGTGGACTGAAAGCCCACTCACTGAAACATATACATACTAAGTAATACATAAAAAAAGGTAGAATTGGAGATCCTGTTCCCTTGATAAGAGTTTTATTGAGTTATGAGACTCCTGGCGTGGAATTATTAACTTCACCAGAGCCATCTGGTTGTAATTTCCGGAAGCGACTACTTCTGTGGATCAAGGATCTTACTCCTTTCCTGAAGGTAAATATAGAGGCTGTTTGACTCCATCTGCATTGTAAATTGTCCCATTAGGTTGTATGCGGATGTGCTTTTCGCTGGTCGGTTGAATCAATTGAGACGTTAAAGTCATGACTCCGACAAATACTGTCAACGTATCTTCTTCGTCGGCTCAGTTGAGATTACAGAGAGAGAGAGAGAGAGAGAGAGAGAGAGAGAGAGAGAGAGAGAGAGAGAGAGAGAAAGTGTCTATCTCGAAGTGGACTCTGGATTAAGTCATTGTTGCCAGCTCAAACATTTAAGGATAAAATGAAATAATAGCTCCACGTTTTGAAGCAATTTCGACACTTTCAATCAGTAACGAACCACGCTAAAGATAAAATGATAAATAAGATATTTACATGTAATTGAAATAATTCAATGATTAAAAATGCTGTATTGGCCAGATTATAGTAGGAAAGACGAGAGCTATTTGGGTATAATAAGAGAAAAGTTAATTTTTGAGCTTTTCAGATAACTAGTGCAATAGATTATATATATATATATATATATATATATATATATATATATATATATATATATATATATATATATATATATATATATTACTGCTCAAAGGTTTTCGAACCCCCCTTTTTTGTAAGCATTTGACGATAGTTGAATTGAGGAGTAAGAGGTAGTATAGATGATATGTCAAATTATAATTTTTAAAATTGAAACCAAAAAAATACAGTTTGATATACAAGGTAGTCCGGAAGTGGGCGTACCCCCTTTTAGTTTCAACAGCACAGTGTTAGTTATGGTGGAATATCTGTACACAATTACCTTGAAGTCTTCAGAGTTTTAAGAGTCATAAACATCGGTATGATCACCATCCATTTCGCGACACTAATCTTTGTTCAATGCTATATGGACTTTGATCACACATTGTTGATTACTCCAACTTCACTGCAAATAACTGTTACCAAGCAGCAGTGTTGTCAAAAAGTTGATATAAAAAGTCGCTAAATGGGAGGTAAAATGACTCCAGTTTGGAGTGAAAAGTCGTTAAAAAGTATTCGTGTTATCCTCTCTCTCTCTCTCTCTCTCTCTCTCTCTCTCTCTCTCTCTATATATATATATATATATATATATATATATATATATATATATATATATATATATATATATATATATATGTACTGTATACATATATATATAATATGTGTGTGTGTCTCAATTAGATTACAGTACCTTGACAATAATTTTATTACGATGTACGGTATATGTTTTACTTTATGATCAATTTCACTTCAAAGAAATCAAAAATGATTAGAAAAAACAAAATAAAGTTAAAACTTACATTCACTTCATAGTTTACTCGAGCTGTAAAGCAAACTAAATTACATTGAAAGTTATGATAAAATTGTTCTCGTTTAGAGGGCAAGAAGTAGCCTATCAGAAAACAAAGCGGGACTCTGGAGATTTCACAATTTCAAGGCTGTATTTGCCGAACTCGTTGACGCTTGAGCTGATACAAATAAGCAAAAGGAAAACAAATATATGAAAACTACTTCGAATAGTGCTTGATTACAAAACAAGAAATTGTTCACAGCACAAAAGTCGCTAGATTTATAAGTAAGTCGCCAAACTGTCATTTAAAAATCACCAAAAAAAAAAAAAAAAAAAAGTCGCTAATCGAAAATACTATTTTTTGTCGTTATTCTGTAGATCCAATCCCGTAGATTTAGCGACTTTTCTCCCAAATTGGCAACACCGCCAAGCAGAAAACAAATGAACATGGATAACAATGTTGCCAGACAATGCCAAGAAATTTTACCAAACAAATGTGGGTAAAACCGAAAACCGTCAGAAAACACCAATTTAGGGTACGCCCACTACATTACCATGCTGTAGATACTCCATAATATAAACAAAAGTTTCGGAAGGTGAAGGAAGATATTAGTTTTGTTTGGAACGTGTAGATATAGAGGGTCAATGCAGTGACAAAAAATTGAAAGAAAAAGTTTTCCAAATCTTTTAGTTATCTATATTTTATAGATATGCGATATATTTGATATTTATACTAAGTAATGAACATTGCATTATTTATCCTATATCTTTCACAAAAATAGTTTTGTGAGTATATTAATTTTCTGACAACATTCGCATGCGTAGAAGTGTTGTCATCTATTATTCCTACGTTGGTTACGTTTCTCTTCGTCGTCGTCTATGTTTCGTTCCTCATAACCACTAATAAATAATTTATATCACACTTTTCTTATCCCTAATGTAGGCTTCGATAGATGTTGCAGGAATCATTTCATTCCGTAGCCCTATTTTTGACTATTCATTAAAGAGAGATTTCTCTCCAAAGAGATCTTAAAAGTCTTTTAGATTATTCTTAGAGTTTGAATAATATCTGAAGCAGGGACGGATCCAGAGGGTCTGGGCGACTGCCCCCCCAGAAGAGGAAATTTTCTTATTATATATATAGACCCGCAATATATATATATACCCTCTTATATGTAGCTCTAAGAAGCTCTTAAATGTAGCTCTTAGTTTGGAGCTCTTAAAAGTAGATCTAAGTAGCAGTATTACAACCCAACGCCTGCCAGAAGTCCGTCCTGGATTCGCTCCTGCCTTTAAATGATTAGACGAATATTTCACCTCTATCAGCTCTGACCGCCTCTTTCTTGGAGTCTATCCGTCCCCTCCAGGACTTCGTCCTGTATCCGCCACTGATCTGAAGATATTATATTTTTTAACATTATTCCTTTGTTTGGATTTTCCATTAGTCTTATTTTTTTTAACATCGTAATATTACTTGATTACTTATTAAATAGTCTTTTAATAAGGTTTTACGGCTTTATTCTGCTTAAATTTACGTTTTCGCATAGCTTAAAAAATACCAATGCTACGTTTTTATACTCACTTCGGAAGAGGCTATTAGTTTGAAGTGTGAACTTTGATTTACCTTTGTCCTATTATAGATTTTTTTAATATCCTAACTATATATAAATATTCTTATAAGTTAGTTATTTTTTGATAATATTAGGAATTATTTTTAAATATTTTGTCTTTAAATGTTAGTTCAATTACTGGCTTAAGTGGTCTGAAATAGTCTTTGAAAATGTAGTTCTGGTCACTTTAGTCTCCTAGATCCATCAATGAGAAGGTAAGACGAAAGTGCTTTATAACCAAAAGTTCTAGGTCGTTGAATTTCATCCTAATCTTCTATATGGGCACCCGTGTATTAGCATATTAGTTCAAATGTTTAAATTATAAATTTATCCATCTAAACATTAAAAAAGAAAGAAAAAAAGAAACAGCATACAGTTGACTACTCGTTAATGTATATTCAGTAGTCGGCCACTTGAAATGATGGGGAACTGACCGCATATTTTCGAAATACACTGAACTCTAGCCAGAAGGCATTGTGAACGGGGTTACGCTTGGCAACAATGTAGGAAAAATGAATGACGTTTATATCGCCATCACGAGTCATGACCTACATATAGCACAAAGTAAACGCCAGCTGTTGTCGGCCCTGATAGCCGAGTGGTAGTTGGCTGCTGGGATTTGTCGTATACAGACGCATAGTACATAGTGCTGAATCTCAGAATTAATATATTCATAACTAGGATTAGGCCTAAATAATAGGCTTATAAACAAGTTGATATAAATTGAAAATTGTTACAGGTAATTGTTATTTAAGGTTTATTTATACCTTCTTGCATAAATATGTCAGTCAAGCGTGTAAATACATTGAAATTTGATTTTGGAAAAGTTGATCAAAGGCCAAGTTCAATTAGTATACATGATTGGTTATATAGTAAATTTCATTTTCCTGTAGATGAGGTTTTGAGTATTGAGGTTGATGTATATAGAAAATGCATATATGTTAAGCTAAAATCGTATTCCTTATGTGAAAGAGTGATAAATGAATCAAACGGAATATGTACTTTTGTTGATGATCAAGGTGAACATGAAATAAAGGTTACATGGGCAGATTCTCAGATTGTGACAGTGAGATTACATGTAGTACCAATGGAACTATCACATGATGCAATTCAAAATGTTATGAATAGCTATGGAAAAGTGTACAGTATTAAAGATGAATTGTTTTCTCCCGAGCATGTTTATCCAATCCGGACAGGAACAAAATTAATAAGAGTAGAATTGAAGAAAGATATTCCATCACTTGTTTACATTAACCAACAAAAGTACTGGGTAACATACCCAGGACAACAAAAAACTTGTATTAGGTGTAACTCAACCTTGCACTTAAATTCTGAATGTCCTCAGAGGATTAGGCCAAAAAATGTAGTAGAAAAATTGAGTTATTCTGAGAAACTGAGTACCGGTAATTTTTTGTCAGTACAAAGGACTCAACCTAATAATACCGTACCACAATTTTCAAGTTTTAGTATTCCCACAGCTTCGAATGGTAGTGGCCAGGAATCAGTGGATTGTGACATGAACATTGATATTACTTCAGAAATAACAAAAAGTGATAATACAGAACAACTTAAGATAATAGTTGAAGAGGATTTCCCTCCTCTCCCTTCTAAAGCAAGCAATGAAAATGAAAATGAACCAGAATATAGTCAAATTAAGTCTGTGGGAAGCAATGCTAATAATCAGTCTCCATGTAGTGAAAATAATGTATCTCTCAGCGATGCAGGAAATGTTGAATTAGAATCTGCTTCCACTGGAGAAGGAAACAATTTTTCAGGAATAACAGAAGATATTCTTACACATAGTAATCCTCCTGTATCTAGTAATGTAGAAAATCCAAAATGTAAAAGTGAAGAAGTTAAAGTACAAGGGGAAAAAGATCAGGAAGTTCAGGGACAAAATGATCAACAAGTGCAAGGACAAATATGTCGTGCTGGTACGGTGATTACCCAAGATGAAGATCTTAAAAGTCAGTCCAAGTTACAGGAACGAAGAGGAAGGAAACGTTTAAAAAGAAATGAAGTAGGTCAGAAACTAATTAAAACAACGGTAAGTCGTGAAATAGAAGTAACAAGTATAAGCGAAAATGATCCATCTAACCTGTCATCGGAAGAAACATGAGTAAATTTAAAAAGTGATGACTGTATAGATTTAATACAATATTACGTGATGAATATGTAATGTAAATGTTTTCTTCCTTAAAATCATCATAATTAGACTTCATATTCCAAATTGCAGACGGAAATTTTAAAAAAGTGAATTATGTGCCTTGAAACTATGGAATGTTGTTATTATAATTTATAATTTACTTAATTAGGTTGATTTTACACATAGTAAATTATCGATAATGAATTATTGCAATGAAAATGTGTAATCAACAGGACAATTTGATGAAATTTCACGAAGGGATTTCTTTGGCTATCTTATGATAAACGAGTTCCATAATAGTAAAATGATATTGTTCAGCGCTTCACAAATACCTGATTTTAAAGATTGATTTTTATTTAATCATTGATCACATCTTATTAACAGAATTGACAATTTGTATCCCTTTAATAGCATTACTGGTTCTGAATGGAGATTTTATGCTATGTGCATATATGTAATTTTCTCTTCATCGTTGGCATGTCTTTAACAATCGCTACAATCAATATAAATAATTTGCAATCAAATGTCAAGTTATTCTCATTACGTGATTTTTTGTTAAAAGAAGAGGTAGACTTAGCCTTATTACAAGAAGTCGGCTTACAATATTTGGATTTAGGGAAATGTTATACTGTTTATAATAATTTCAATTTTAATGGTACTGGTACGGCTGTAGCTGTGAAAAATAATGTAAATTTCTCACCTACTCTATTCCACCCTACAGGAAGGATAATCAATGGAAGCATTGGTAACATACAAATTACAAATTTGTATTCACCGTCTGGTTCTCAAGCTAGGAATGCACGTAACATGTTTTTTGCTATTGATGTAGCTGAGAGCTTAGCTCCAAATTACGAATATTTTCTCATAGCTGGAGACTTTAATTGTGTCTTGAGGGCTGAAGATCAAACTCCAGGATTTAATTATAGTCCTACTTTGAATGAATTGGTACAGGGCTTACACCTTCAAGACAGTTGGATATATAAAAATCCTAATATACGTGGTTTTACATATATCCGTAACAATTGTGCATCAAGAATAGATCGCATATATTTGTCGCAAACCTTAGTTAGAAATCTCCTTTCTGTGAAAATAGTTCCTACTATATTTTCTGATCATCAAGCCTATATTGTTTCTCTTCGAGCTCCAGGTCTAAAGATTGAAAGAGGTAGGGGGTATTGGCATTTTAATACATCTCTTCTCGATGATAAACTTTTTTGTGAGGAATTTCAAAATAAATGGAAATATTGGGTGCTTCAACAAAAATATTTTCGAACAATAACTGAGTGGTGGTTTCAGTACCTTAAACCTCATGTTGCGAGTCACTGTCGTTGGTTTTCCTCGGAGAAAAGCAGGGATCAACGAAAACTTTATTATTTTTACTATAGATGCTTGAGTGAAGCACAAGCTGCTGCGACACATGATCCAAAACATATCACATACGTTAAAAAGTACAAGGCCAAATTACTGAATATAAACAGGCAACGGATGGAAGGTATGAAAGTTAGAAGCAAAGCTCCTTTCATTGATCGTGAAGAAAACCCATCCTTGTACCATCTGATTCAAGAGTACAAACGTGGCAGTAGAAAATTAATTACTAATATAAAAGATGATGAAGGAATAGGTTGGAATTCAATAGTAGATATCAAAAGAGTTTTCCAATCATATTATACAGAATTATATGGAAGATCGGCCTTAACAGTTATTCCAGAACATGTTATGTCTCAGATTCCCTGTGTTTTAGATTCTGATACGGCGAAGTACATTGAATCACCTTTTAGTGGAGATGAGGTGCGACAAGCTGTTATGACCGCGTCAAATGGAAGATCACCTGGAATAGATGGTCTTCCTGCTGAATGGTATCAAAAGTTTTTCCCGATAATTGGTGAAACTTTAACGAAAATTGTAAATGAGCATTTTAGTGAAATTCCAACGTTGAAATATAAATCACCTGGAGTAACCGTTTTTATTCCAAAGCAGGCTAATCCTACAAAAGTATCTAATTATCGACCAATTACGCTAATGAATTTTGATTATAAAATAATGGCACGATGTTTAAATAAGAGATTAACCAGTTATATTGACTTGTTAGCGGGACCCTTTCAATATGCTTGCGTTGGAAAGAAGAAAATACATCACATTTTACAGTGTATAAGAGATGTTATTACTATGTTCGAAGATTCCTCAGGAAATAATGCTCTGTTGTCAATTGATTTCCATCAGGCATTTGATAGGGTTAACCACGAATACTTGTGGCTAGTATTAAGTAAACTTGGCTTGGGTGCAAGATTTATTAAGTGGATTCGCGTGCTTTATGATGAAGCTAAAACCAAGTTAAAAATTAATGACTTTTTTACGGAGCCGGTTTGTATTAGAAGAAGTGTACGTCAAGGATGCCCATTAAGTATGACATTGTTTATAATATCGTTACGTCCGCTGTTAGACAGTATACATAATCGCCTTCAAGGTATAACTTTCAACAATCGAACCCTGAAAGTGTGTAGTTATGCAGATGATGTAACTGTTTTTCTTAATAATCCTTTAGATCTTTCTACATTACAAGATTGTCTGAATGAATATACAGCATATTCAGGTGCAATGATTAATGTAGATAAAACTCAACTTCTTCCGCTTGGCACACAAACACAGCAAAATTACTGTGGATGGGTAACTGTATCCTCATATTTGAAAATTCTTGGTGTTAAATTTAATTCTCGAATCAGAGATACTATAGATCTAAATTATAATATATTGCTCAATAATGTACGTCAAGTTCTACAGATGAATAAGTCACGCCAATTGTGTTTATTATCACGTGTATATTTCATTAATAATCATGCATTTTCAAAATTATGGTATATTTCACAGATTCTTCCAATGCCCAACATATTAGCAAAGAAACTTACAAGCGTAGGTAATTGGTTTCTTTGGTATGAACATGTTTTTCGTGTAAGGTATCCGTACACATGCTTACCTAGAAAAAATGGTGGTCTTGGTCTTGTCCATGTCGAATACAAAGCCAAAGCCTTTTTCAATCATAGAGTCATACAGAGCATGATGAACGATTCTGCAGGAATAAGTTTCGAAATTCTAACAACTCTTCTTAAAAACACTGGAATTAATTTGCCAGTTAATATTCAAGTAATTCCAAATTCTTTCTGGTATTATAAAGATGTTGTGTGTGAGTACCTTTATTGTAAGGCTGGGTTACAAGACAATCAGTTGAGCTCAGTTAAGTCTCTGTACATAAAACTCTTCAAAAATCTTGAACTTCCGCCTTCTAAATTAACAACTAAATACCCTGATGTAAATTGGACACAAGTATGGCAGAATGTATTTTCATCTCATGTCAAAATTTTACTTCAATCAACGTGGTATGCTGTAGTAAATGATATAGTTGACACAAATTCTAAAAGACATCGTTTAAAATTCGGAGATACGAACAGCTGCATGCAATGTGGTCAAGTAGATGATATAGAACATCGTTTAACAAATTGTACTGCAACAACAGAAATTTGGAATTGTTACCAGAAATTAGTTAGTAAAATTTGTCGTACTGTTCCAAATATGGTGCATGTTCGAACATTATTAAAACCAGATATTAAGTTCTTTCCAAGAACTAAGAATAATGCTGTTATGTGGTTGGCTGCAAATACTGTGCATTACATGTTATTGTGCTATAAGAGTCATCAGCAACAAAAGTATTATGATTACATTTATGATCAATATCGTCATTTTCCACCAGTTAGAAGAAAATAATTATTTGCAAATTTCCTAGAAATTGTTATAAATGATTGGCTTTCTTAACTAAATATTCCTCATACAAATACTTTTCTTGACAATGCATATTGTTTAAAGATAAAGTGATATCCTAATTGCTGAGTTTGCTACGTATGATCAAGAGCTATTATAAGAGTGAAATGATTCTATTTTTGTGATTTTTATATTTGTTTTAAATACTTTTATTGTTTTGTAAATGTATATAAATTATTAATAAAAGTGAATTAAAAAAAAAGTGGGCTAGCGCAACATACTAGTAAGGAAAATCGTTGTTGGCGTGGGTTCGAATCCTGCGTTAGGAAAGTTTTTCTATTTTTAAAATTTTTAAATAATACTTCTTTCGTTAAAATAAGATTAAAATAATATTCAAAAAGTGATTTAACGATTATTTTTTTAAATTTTCATTAAACTTCTTTCATTAAAATAACTTTGCCCTTGTACTTATACAGATCCATAGCAAAAGTAATAATAATAATAATAATAATAATAATAATAATAATAATAATAATAATAATAATAATAATAATAATAATAATAATAATAATAATAATAGTAGGAACTGGTTAGAATGCAATTGAGCATTCGTTTCCGTGCGATGTTGCCAAACCTAATGCCTTCTGGCTAGGGCTGAGTGTATTTCGAAAATATGCGAACTGACCACTGGTAAATGAAGTGGAAGGTCATTGTTGATTATTCCATTCTGTTCAACAAACTGTCAGGTGCAAAAGTTGAAATTATAATCTTAGTAGCTGAGGTACCCATTCTTCGCATTGGGGCTGTATTTGGAAGTCAATGCCTCTGAGAGTATCACCATTCATCTCAGCGACCGCGAAAACTATGGATTTGACACTAATGTCGGTCATTTTGGATTATTTTTATTTGTCTCGTTAACTCCCCTCCCCGCATGTGAACCCCGGCTCGCATACAATGGTAGCTGAATTTGAAAGCCATCGCTAATGGATGTGTCACCATTGATCTCAGCGACAGCGAAAACTATGGATTTGATACTGATATCGGCCATTTTGGACTCCCTGGTTCGAAATAAAAAAAAAACGCTTCGTTTTGGTCTGGGGCTTGGACCAACATACCAGTGACCCAAATATGGTAATTCTCGGCCCACTCATATGGTCCCTAGGCCGCACATAGACAAACAACCTGTTTAAACTGTTTATTTTATTTATATTAGATAACACTAAGGAAGGCAACCAAGTTCAAGAACTTTAGGATAGGGGCATGGAACGTACGTACCATGTTACAGGGGGAAGTTAGAAAATCTTAAAGATGAAATGAAATAAAATAATCTAGATTTTTTGAGCGAAAGATATAGAATTTACCAAGGTAATGAAAAGAGCGGTGATAATGGTATAGAAATAATTGAAGCGCTTGGAGGAGAAAGGTGTTATGTTACATTTTTCTAAATGTTGCATTCTGGCTGTTCATGCACGTGTTATATGCTACTCATGCTGCCTAACACATTATTTGGTGAGTTCTCGTCCTAGTGCAGATATTTAGAAACGATGAAGGTAGTAGCCTATGTGTATGGACAAAGTTGTGAAAGTCAATTTTTCCATCATATTCAATTTGTTACATACCAAATTTATCTCCAAGCGCTTCAATTCTTGTTTAGCGCTTTTAGAAGAGAAGGTTGTGAAAGTGGTTTTAATGTGAAGACCTATTGTTGTAATGTTAAAGAAGCAAACTAAAGCAACGATCATTATAAAAATTTAACACACATACGTTATTTTAAGCAGTATAACAATCACTATCCATGTGTTTGGTATCTCTGAAACGGTTTGAAATAACAATTGTTGTAAATGACATTATGATCACATAGACTAAGTCTTTTGGAAGCATCTCCATGATGAGACGTGATATGTCAGCACATTTTCGAAGTAAAGTCTTTAGAAAAAGTTAAATTTTTCATTTCTTGTAACTTTGTTCCTTCATTCATTCGAAATACATTATATCATGATCATAGTATTTGACGCTAAGACACAAGTGATGAGCATTGTACCCTGCAATTTGAGTTGAGATCTCCAAAATGTTGATGGTGATACGGTATTTTCCTTTGTTACACTGAATAATGTATGTAGTATTGTCGTTTTATTTAATATCTAAAATAGAAAAAGATAATACCTTACTACATAGTGCAATTTAAGAAAATACAAATTTATTTTGCGATAGCAATACTGCTTATTTATCTAATGGCATTGCAGGGAATCTAGAAGAATTTTCTCTTCAAAATTTCACACAACAGGGTACAAAATTTCAGCATTTTAAATATATATATATAGGCGCGGATCCAAGGAGCTAAATCCTCCCCTTAACGTTCAGGTATACACTGAATAAAATGAGATTCAATCCTGCTTTAGTCTGGATAAAGAACCAAAATATGGTTTAGTCCTTCCCTTGATCATATCCTGGATCCGCGCCTGAATATATATATATATATATATATATATATATATATATATATATATATATATATATATAGAGAGAGAGAGAGAGAGAGAGAGAGAATTCTATACAACAGCAGTGGATTTTGTTCCGGGAGAGGTATGAGGAACGGGGAAGAAACATTTGTGTTGTACGTGCAATGCGAAAAATTGACCATAAATTTATTTCGGGAGGGCCCGATACCCGATACCTACTCCCTGAATACGCCACTGTACATCAGTCAATCGTTCCCATCTTAACTCACACAGCAACGAAACAAATTTTGAGTAAAGGCAAAATAACTATCAATATTCGAGACGAGACCGAGACTTTCGAGAGTGACCAAGGTCTCGTCTCGGTTTCATCTCGATTTATAGAGACCTGTCTCGGTCTCGGTATCCTTTCGGTATGTAAAACTCTGTCTCGTCTCGATATATATAAGTCCGTCTCGGTCTCGGTACCATCCCTAGTTTCCGCGCCTAAAACCACTTTGTGAATTAGTCCAAGTCGGAACATTTTAACTATTTTACAAATTTTTACGTACCTAGTAAATATATAAAAATGCTAACGCTTATTTTCTCGAAGGCTGCACGAGAAGACCTCGCGAGCCGCATGCGGCCCGCGGACCTGTAGTCAGCCATCCCCGAGGTAATCATTAGTCAGTTGTGGTTCAACAATGGACTTACTATATGATCTTTGGTCCAATATTGTGACTTAGGAAACTAATTGAATGTACTTTGATGGCTATAGACGCATAAGGGGTTTGACCGGTTATGGGGCGAGAGTAAACCAATCACGTAGTGGTTGGCCGGTTATAACCGGACAATTATAGGTAAATTACATGGTCTTTGACCCGTGCCGGACCGACGATAGACTAACTATATGAAGTTTGACGCCTATGGGCGGAGAATGGACCAATTGTATGGTATTTGGTTCAATATGGATTAACAGTGCACATACGGTAGGGTCATTGGCTGGTTATGGGGAGAGCAATTATATGATCATTGACTGGTTATGTAAAGAAAGAAAGAACCAATTTTATGGCCGTTGACTGGTTATGAATATTAACTTTGGCGGAGTGCAATAATTTAGTGCTAAGTCATGACAGTCTATTTTTTTGTCAGTCATTTCAGGAGGCTAGAGCAGAATAACTGCCCCTCATGAGTTGAATATATAAAGTCTTATGATGATATATATCCTATTTCAGTGGAATGGAGAGTTTTCTCTTTCCCCACCAACCCTAGCAGCAGAGATAACTAGGAAACCGCTTGCTGTAAGCTTGAATTGCAAGTCGGCCAAACTTGCATCCAGCTTAATTGGAAAGCGTGCAAGCATGCCGCAAGCTTGCCGCAACTTGGATTTCAGAAACGAATTTACATGAGAACAATCTTGCATTTAGTGTTCCATTTGAGCTCGACGCAAGCGTTTTACAAGTCAAGTTAAGTCAATAGCCAATGAACGGCCAGTGATGGTATGACTCTCTGGGAAGGGTCTAAAGTATCGCTTACAAGTACAGCAAAAGGCAGATTGTATGAAAGCATTCGTTTCAAGTGCAAGTGTAGAAAACCAAAAGTCAAGCACGCACCGAAAGATTTCTTTCTACTACGGAAGCAAAATCAGAAATAACAGTACTGAGTCATTTATTGAAGTGTAATTGAAAAAAAAAATCTTGGTGTAGAAACGACACATTTTCATTTATACATATATACTTCAAACTATAATAGAAACTTCATTATTTGATATTGAACCGTAAACTGTTTCAATTTCATTAGTATGGTTGCACTAATAAAGCATGGCCTTAATGAAGTACTACTTTTCCATTTACTTTCCAAAAGTTTCCGATGACAAAACAGTTGAATGTGTGAGGTGACTTTACCTACATCGTATGTATTGATTCAAGTAAGTAATGAGAAAAGTTAGATGGACGTACTGCTATTATGTGTATATACTTAAGCATGAAGACCCTAAGCAGAAGCTTGACCCTGGGTTTTCTTCATGAGTGGAAATCGTGAAATGATTGTTAGCTTTACTATGGTTGACAAAGGCATGTGTGACAACGATGTCGTTGATGTACGTCTGTACGTGTAGGCGTGCGTGTGCGTATAGGAAAGAGAAAGAGAGAGAGAATTGTAATTTAGAGGTTTATATGTGCAGAAAATGTGGACATGTCTGTTTCACGCATGCGTTACTCAATGGTTGATATTTCAGTTGCGTGCAATTTCTCATCTTCTGTAGAGAAGAGAAGCAGCACAAATTCTACGAATGATGTTTGTCATTCTAAACATTCGAAGGCTTTGAAACTCTGTTTAGTTTACTTTAGTGCGATTAATTCTGTTTACGTATCGATGTTCTCACAACTTCCGTGCCAAACGAAGTGATCAGGAATTTCTTTAATTTCATTCCTGAAATCAATCGTATTTGTATTGAAGCGATATTTCATTTATATGATTCGTATGGTATATTTTTTAAAATAATAATAAAAAAGGGCAAGACACATTAATCAAATAATACAATACAAGGTCAGTAAGTATTAAGTTGTCTGAAACGATGCAAAGTTGAATTGAAAACCGCAAAATTGGAATATGAAATTTTGAAACTTTAGTGCTGAGAACTTCCAAGACAAAACCCTCTCGAGTTGATACTGTATAGAATTTGTTTTCATCACTAAATGTATAAATTTCAGTTTCTAATTTTTCGAGTTTCAATAAAATTTGATATCATTTTTGACCCCTATTCTTTTTTCTGGCCGAAGTAAGTTATAAGTGAATGAGAATCTGATTGTTATTTTCCACATTTATATTTTAGACGGAATAAATTTTTAGATCCGAATAGTTTTGCGAAAATTGACTCTGCCTTTTGCATAAATACTTTACAACTGAGCCCGAAGAAATTTAGTTTTTACTGGTTAAAGCAATTCCAATACGGTGGAGTGTTGTAAGTTATGTTTTTTTTTCAATAATGTTATTGTCTAGTAGTACGTGGAGCTCTAGAGAAAAATGCATTTCTTGCGAGACTTAAGAAGCAAATGGTCCTAAAAATATCCTGCTTTTTATGACTTTATGACTCTTGGCTCTCAAGAAATAGTTGACTAACCTCTGAGAAGGTATATATTTTAGCCTCCAGTATAAAATCATCCCTAAACAATGGATCATCCTTAGATCAAAGATGACGGCCTACTTCAGTCAGTACTTTGGCTTTATTTGTTTTCGATAGATTGCAAGGAAATAGGCTACGGATATGGAACTTGTAATTGAATTGAGTTTGAGTTTAACGTCCCTTTTCAGCAACGAGGCTATATGAGACGTGGACCTACTGATTAACGTGGAATCCGAACCACATGAGCTCCCGCCGGGAATCGAACCCGGGTCTCTCGCACCAAGGGCGCGTAGCCACGGAGGAGCTCGGAACTTGTAATAATTACATATTGTGCCGGCCATTATAAAGAAAGAGAGAGTCGTAATTAAAGAGCCTGACTTATCAAAAAAACTCCTTTATATAATTATTCTACCTGTTCGTTTATCTGTCCTGGAGACACCAAACATTAAGAACTACTTGATGGATAACGGTCAATTTTGGCCAGGATGTGCTTGGAAGGTACAAATTTTACGAATCAAATTAGTTCATGTATGTGATCCATCTAGTTGATCCCAAGGTATGGACAATCAAAAATGGTTTTCCTTGTATTCGTATGCAACTAATTACGGATAACATTCTTTATTCATAGACCACCCGCAGTGCTGTTGAGAGTAGTTGGTTACAATGTATATACAAAATATTAATCTATCAGGTTGAGAGTACCAGGTTACAATATACAAAAATCAATCTATCAGGTTGAGCGTAGCAGCTTACAATATACAAAAAATAATCTATCGGGTGGAGAGTAGCAGGTGATAATATACAAAATACTAATGAATGATGTTGAGAGTAGCAGGTGACAATATACGAAATACTAATGTATGATGCTGAGAGTAGCTGGTGACAATATACAAAATACTAATGTATGATGTTCAGAGTACCAGGTGACAATATACAAAATACTGATGTATGATGTTGAAAGTAGCAGGTGACAATATACAAAATACCAATGTATTGTGATATGATTTGGGCCATTAAATGTGTATAAAAAAGAGAGAATTTTTAAATATATTATTGTAAAAATAGGATTAAGAAATACTTTCTGAAAAATAGGAAATTTTCAATTTCTAGGAAGCAAAGACTCTAAGATTAGTGTAAGTCAAAAACAAAAACAAACACAAGTATGAGTACAACAGGTGAAAGGCAAAACAATATATAAACTGGGTGCAAGACAAACAAAAGTGGAGAGATAGAGACTTGTTCATATTGGATTGTTGTTGAGTATTCATAGAACTCTCTATTCAAGAGCAAAGATGGATAGCCTAAGGCTGTACTACCTTCTAATTTCTTTCCGTAACTAGCCTCTTAGTTTTGGTTATAGAAAAGAGAACAAATTTACAAAGAGTTCATATGCCAGGAGGACTCCCTCCGTGCATGTTTTTAATTTAAAATTAGGATGTAAATATCTACTAGAAATTTCTTTATGTTAGCATAAAGAAAATTGAAAAATGCATCTTTTTTCTTTTATTTCTAGCAATAGATAAATCTATTTCAGTATTTTGTAATTATCCAACCGCTATTTACATTATCTAGATATTTATTTATGTCTCAGAAATTAACTAAACTTAATTCACAAAATCAACACAACTAAAAATAAAAAGTACCGAAACAGTATGATATTGAGAGTAGCACATGGCAACATACAAAATACTAATGTATGAGGTTGAGAGTAGCAGGTGACAATATACAAAATACTAATGAATGATGTTGAGAGTAGCAGGTGACAATATACGAAATACTAATGGATGATGCTGAGAGTAGCAGGTGACAATATACAAAATACTAACGTATGAGGTTGAGAGTACCAGGTGACAATAAACTAAATACTAATGTATGAGGTTGAAAGTAGCAGGTGACAATATACAAATACTAATGTATGGGGTTGAGAGTAGCAGGTAACAATATACAAAATACTAATGTATGAGGTTGAGAGTAGCAGGTGACAATATACAAAATACTAATGTATGATGTTGAGAGTGCCAGGTGACAATATAAAAATACTGATGTATGATGTTGAAAGTAGCAGGTGACAATATACAAAATACCAATATATGATACTGACAGTAGCAGATGACAATATACAAAATACTGATGTATGGTGTTGAGAGTAGCAGGTGACAATATACAATATACTAATGTATGATGTTCAGAGTAGCAGGTGACAATAGACAAAATACTAATGTATGAGGTTGAGAGTAGCAGGTGACAATATACAAAATACCAATGTATGGTGTTGAGAGTAGCAGGTGACAATATACAAAATACTTATCCATCAGGTTGAGAGTAGCAGGTTACATTACACAACGCTAAACTAAAAGTAAGTAACATTCCGTTTGACAAATCTAAAAACTTTATTATTTACTGAATATTTGCTTATCTCAAAATATACTTCATTTAAGTTAAAGTAAAATGTCATACTTAAACCTTAGCTTGGTAAAAATTTAGTTTTAAAGGAGTTTGGTCTACCAAAACGGAACCAAATTTCTTTACATGGTGTACAGAATAAATTGATGAAAGATATGGAAGGTAAAGAAGCGTACTGCATGAAAAGAAATGTGAACTACATACTCCAAAAGCATACTGAATGTTATACTTGTTTAGTACAAGCTTTACAGAATACATTTTTTATATTAATTAATAAAGTTTCTTTCGCCACTAATTCCGTTGCCTGACAGGGAATAACTTGGCAGACTGGTGTTTTGGCATCATAATCTCAAATACGATGTACTCACACAACAGATCAATTGTGTCACTTGACTTTATTAATTGACTAAAAGTTTTTTTTTGTTGCTACTGTTGAGAGGAGACATGCCTGCCGATAAACATGTTAACAAGTGTTTTCTTTTTGTCTCAATTTGAATTCACGCAACCATTTTCCCTATTAATATAATCCCGGAAATTCCAAGGAGACATTTCAATTAATAAGGAAGTAATTTAATCTTCTAAACCAGATTATCAACTAACAAAGACCTAATTTAAACTCCTAGATCAGGAAATTCAGTACCTATAAACTCAAGGATCTTCCTTGTAGGATCTGGTGTTAGTATAAAGGTAACCAAGAAATTTCTGTCGCCTTTTGTAGAGGTCTGTGTTTCATTGGCCCTCATACCGTGAATTGAATACGAATGGAGGTAAGGCGAAGGTCAATTGTTGGTATGGGTATATCCAACATACTACCTGGTTGCGGCAGTTCAGTTACTCCGTGAACTTGCGTAAGGAGAGAAGGAACATGGGACTTTCACAGAGCGTCATAAGGGAGTCTATGCCGTACGTGTTCAAACTGGGGTCAAACGCCACTGCAGCGGGGCGGAAGATATGCCAGGCCTTTGGTAAGGGTGTCATGTCTACGCGGACAGTGCAGCGGTAGTTTAACAAGTTTAAGGACGTTGACGAAATACTCGAAGACGCACCACGTGTCGGAAGACCAACACATGTACAATATGATGATCTTAATGCAGCAATTGAGGCGAACAGTGGCCAGACATATGAGGAACTGGGACTACAATTTACTGTAAGTGGAGAAACCATTCGGCAGCACCTCTATCAATTTAGGAAGCACTACGAGTTGGGTCAATGGGTTTCACATGATTTGACTCCAGGCCAGAAGGCAACGCGAGGAGACACGTGTGTTTCTTTGACTTTCTTCTGAGGAGGGAGCCATTTCTGGACATGGTGTTGACATATGATGAGAAATGGGTCCAGTACGAAGCTCCACTGTGCCGTCATAATTGGTTATTATCCCATGAACCGGTTCCAAAACAGCCGAAAACACACTGCACCAGAAGAAGGCCCTCCTGTGTTTCGGTGGCTCCTCGCGGAATCGTGCATCGGAAACTGCTATCAGTTGGTCAGAGCATCAATGGCACTGTGTACTGTCAGCAGTTTAGTTGTGTTCAAGAAAAACTCAAAACTCTGGAGGCAGCACTTCTGAATCGCAAAGGGGTCCTCTTGTTATAGGACAGTGTTAGGCCTCACGTAACTAGGATGATCCGGGACACCATTCTACGCTTGGATGGGAAACACTATTGCATCCGCCATACTCTCTGGACATTTCGGTGTCTGATTAGCACATGTTCCATTCCTCGGACAATCACCTTAAAGGACCAGTTCAAATTCCTAGTAGAGGTGCAAAATGCACATGATACTTTCTTTGATTCACAGTCCACTAAGTTCTACCGCGATGGAGCCATGGCCTTCCAGAATGTCAGCAGAAGGTCGTCGATGCTGATAGGGAGATTTTTTGATCTTCCAGGTACGTCTTAAGTAACATATCGATGTTCGAAGGTGGTGGATGAAAAAGCGACATAACTTTCTTGGTTACCCTTATAAATGAACATGAGTAATAATTGTGAGTTATAGTTTGCTGTTTATAGTTTTTTTTCAGGGGAATAGTACTAACAAATTACAGTTTCATCCTAAATTAAATTTTTCATAATTCTTCAGTTTCGGTTTAATTATGGCTACTTTATTTTATTTCTAAATTACCCCTTTTGATACGTTGCTTATGATCAAAGTCCTTTTATCTTTCATTATAACCCGAATTCACTTTTCATTATTTCAGTTAGTAAACTAATTTTTTATGTCTTCGATTCAATTCTTCGACCTTATCGGTTTTGATCAGATAAAGAGGAATTAAAAAAAATTAGTTACTGGAGGCGTTCCCAACGATTTTATCCCTTTGAACTTTTTAATAATTGTGCTTTTACAAATATTTCTTAACACTTCACTAATCAGTGCACGAAATCTCAATTCAGCGTAGCAATAAGAGTGGCTCCTCACTCCTATCGGAGAAATCTTTGTTTTACATCCCATGGTTATGTTGGCTAGGCTAAAAGAGATGGTGACGATGATAAATGAATGCAATGATGGAATAAAGAAACTGGGAGGAAACGGAAGAACCCCAAGAAAACTCACGCACACGGTGTGTGTCCACCACGAAGTTCACTTGGCGCGAGCTGGACTCGAACCAGGGATCTCATGCACCAGTGGTGTCCTGTCGGAGAATGTTGCATGCTTGGAGTTTTAGCTATTGAATGGGGGATCGAGGGTCGATTTTCTTAGTACAAAGAGCCTACGCCATTCGATCCTTCGAGTTTTTGGAAAAAGTCAAGCTCGTGCGTAGGACAGTGGATTTTTTTTAAAGTTAAAATCTGTGTATGATCGAGTAACGACTAGTTTATAGACATCAATTTCGACGTGGTATCCCCAAAATGTTCAAAATTTTGGAATAGTTACATCTCGGCGTCGGTTAACTCAGTGCCGCATTATATTGGACAATTCCTAAAATTCAGCTTTCAACTAGTTGAAATTGCATCATAGTGCTTGGAATATGTTTATAATAACTCGAAATGCTCTATGAATACAGTACTACTTAATAAACTAAAAATTATTGTTTTGAGGAGCTTATTACTCCTGAAATGTCCATGTTTTATTTGCATACCTTGAGCCAGCCTGATATTTATTTATTTATTTGCCATCAACACAACAGGCATAAGCCCAATTATAGTGTTGGTGTATTACATAATACATTTACAATAGTTTTCTTAATCATAGAGTTCATATTGCAGATGTCAATTTCTTTGTGTTTGATACATATTTTGTTATAAGTAGAACACATTCTCCAAATTGGTGATTTCAATAATACGTTGGTCCTTGCTTTCTTGCAATAAAACAGACCAGAGTTATTAGCACGAGTTTTAAGTGTCGGGACATGAAAATTTAATATTGATATGAGATCTGTACAATTAAATTCGTTTTGTACTATTTTATGGAGAAAAATCAAATCTGTCACATTTCGCCTTTGTTCAAGTGTAGGGATACAGAAGTCAGTGGTGCCCACCCCCCTCATGTCCATGACGCACCCCCCTCAATTGTCTATCCGTAAGTGTTCTTCCATGAAAAAAAAAATCTTTTCGATTAATTTTTACACACCCTCAAACATATTTATATAGATTTTTACCCCCCCCAAATATTTCAATGACGCAGTTTGCGTCATAGCCCCCCCTTGTGGGCACCCCTGCAGAAGTTGTCTATTAATGTTAGATAATTTTCATAATATGGATAGATTCCAGTTGTCTTGTACGTCAAGTATTTGATAAATTTAGATTGGACCTTTTCCAGTTGGTGTCTGTATTGCTGTTGTGATGGGTTCCAAATCACAGCAGCATATTCCAGTTTTGATCGCACATAGGCATTTCTTTTACTTTTGTTTTCATAATTCACGATTTTATTATTATTATTATTATTATTATTATTATTATTATTATTATTATTATTATTATTATTATTATTAACAGCACGTTAGAGATACAATAAGCATTTATTTCACAGAACTCAGTATTTATAATGATAATCCAGCCACTGCTGCAAACCACTAGTTTCTTTGCTACTGCAGTTTGAAGCTATATTTCTTATCTGACTTCACAGATTTAACAAATTCTTTCCCACTGTCGGATTCAAGAAGTTTAGTAAATTTAGCACTATATATGGTAGTTAGTTAAAATGAACAAATAACTTTCACCATTTCCACTTTTATTCTTCTTCATTCATTAGTCCAAATATTGAACGCTGAAAATTTGCTATACAAACACTTTGGATGCTGGCATTGTTGGCACATATTGAACAATTTTGAGTAAGTTATGGGCTTTGCACCTCTCTCTTTTTTTAAAAAAAAAATCATTCAGAGCATATATTTCACAAAATAGTTCGTTACTATTTGTATTTAATTTGAAATAATCAATAAGTTTCATTATGTTCTCCAGTTTAAGGGGCTCTTCAAAATTTAACTGACAAGTAAGCTTGAAAATTGAATCTGAACTGAAGTCAAATCATTTTTCAAAATACAGTAAAACCTTGTTTATCCGCAGGTGCCGCGCAATTTTTTTTTAAAAATCCTGTTGTAGTCGTATTCAATTATTTCCCATAAGTAGTCGTTGCTGACTGACACTTTGCATGCAACTAAGTACTGTATGTTCTAAAACATAAAAATAAATTGCATTGTAAAAAAACAATATTTTAAACAACAGTGCACCTTTCGAATTCCAAGTCTACTCCGGTAAACAGAAGCCGATTGTTGTAAGGTATGAAAACTGGGAACTGGCAAGAGTGATTTGCTGTACTGAACATATTTTAAAAGTATTACTATGTTTTATGTTCAATAAAACATAATTTTTATGCTGAAATATTTTTTTTCGTGTTTGCCACTAATTTTTTAGTTTTTTTTCGCGTTACCTGCAATTTTCGCTATTTGCGTTGCCCTTGCCACCTGATTCCACGGATAATTGTGACTTTACTGTAGTTCTAAATCCTATTATTCGTACCAGGAATATTTTTTTTCAGCTCTTGTGATACCTTAAATCCAAAGATTTTTTTTTTTTTTGCCTTTTAGTATTTTTTTTTTTGTACGCAACTTCAGGAATACGTAATATAATTCGGTTATCTATATCACTTTCCACGTGTTTTTTGGTTGTATTAAATAAATGTATAATATTGCGGACAAAATAAATGTAACTCTGGGAGCATTACATTTTCGCCCACTTCACTGTCATTTTCATCGGCTAGGAATGTTCAAATAAGTTTGGAAGTATTACCTTCACCTTGGATTAGCAAGTGGGAATTAAACAGTGGAAAAAATACTTTTTTTTCACTCTCATTCTTCGAAGTTGAAGCTAACTTCACGGTGTTGCCCTGACGTTCACTCAATGCACTTATATTGCATTGTCGTACCTCGTTGCAATTGCTGGAATGTTGCCTTTTCAATACTTAAGACATACAAATTTTCTTTGTACTGTGTAGTGAGAAAAAAAAGAAATAAATGAAAAACTGCGTATTTTATAGTACTTTTTTTTTTGGTAAATTAATGTTTATAGGACTATATATCGGAAACGAGATCAAGTGAAATAAATTTCTGTATACGATATGAAGATGCATCCATTAATTGTAAGTTGTGAAAAGTTAAATTTTCATCACTTGATATTTTTGTGTAATCGAAATAAATGTATGACGCTCTGATTCCCTTTTTCGTGGTAGGTAGAGAAACGTACAAATCAGATTTCAAAAATTTGGAACTCTAGTGTGGAAATAGTGTGTAGAGTATTATTTAAAAAAAAAATGTTTATTCTAATAAATTCTCTATTCTGTGCGTTAAGCAGCAGAGAGCCATGTTGCAGCCCAGACTTGAAATCCTCTATGAAGAAACAGCATAAGTAACTGGAAGTGAGGCAACGCTGTACATATAATCTCGTGCTGTGTAGTCACGTTAAGGAAGCTTATAGCGCAGAGCCTACTTCATAAGAATAGGAAAAAAAGTTTTTAAGATCTGATAACCTTTCACAACATCTTAAAAACGTAACAATGGATGTACGTATCTCAATATACGATCTTAATAAAACATGTTAAAGTAACACATCCAAAAACACTTGATTACCCTGATGAATCACTCTTGATATTCCTAATGGAAATTCAAATCGTTCCCACAATGCAACAAAAGTGTGTAGTGTTTAATATTTTGTAAAGATCAGTTGAATTATTTTGTATGCATAAAAAAAGAAAAGAATTGAATTAGTGGTATTATATTGTAGTTGGATACACTGAGTGTGAAAAGAGAGTTCAATAAGTTAGTTGGAGAGGTACGATCCTAGTGTTAAGACGTCCGTGCGACATTGTAACAATTGTAATATCTAACGCCAAAATATAATTATATAATATATTAATAAGCACTAATTTAATATACAAACGAATTAACCCGTCCATGCGAGCTTTTATTATAGTGTGCTATCGAAAGAGATTTATATAAAAGAAGTTTAGTGGAGTCAGATTACAGAAGACATCCTTTCGATAAAGAAGAAAAAAGGGAACATTGCAAGTGACTCGGCGACACTTAGCTAGAGTTGTAACTAACTGCATCGTCTGCTACTGGCAGTAGCTAAGTGTATCATTGCCTAATTCTATCAGACTCACGCGCTCTGAATGACTTGATTCGTTCTTGCTTTTAGTTATTCATAGTACCCAACTTCCTTGAGTGGCGGCGCCACAGTTTCCACAGTTTCAGCCGGAAGAGCAGCTCTATACCTCTTATACTATATTTTTACTCTATCTTCAAAAATCTGTTAATCTACTCACTTTATTCGCTTTCGTCACATGTTGACTGTCAATGTTTCTGCTATATTCCTGGACACTTATTGACGATGGCTCCATTTGATAATCAAGATTGTAAGCTATATCAGTAGTCTATACGTATTTTCCAGCTTACGACATGTTCCAAACAGCAGAAGGCACGCTCTGTAGAGAATCGGTCACAATTGCAAGACATCAGCTACTTTGAAAGTTTTGGTTCTTACCGCAACTTTATTTTCGACGAATGTCCAAATAAGTTAAATTGCGTTAAATACACAATGTGGAACGGGCAACCACAAGAGTTTGATTCCCTTGTCAAGTATAGTACGTAATATACAACCTAAAAATAGTTTAAAATACGGTTTAACATGTTCAATTAATCCAGCCTTTGTAAAGTCATCAAATGATGAAGCATTTGGTGGAACGCGAATATCACTATTTAGAAGCCATTCAATGATAGTGACCTTTCTCCAGCTTAGGAGGGGTTTCTTGTTTCTGGATTTATCATGATGTGATATGGAGCTTGATCACTGGTTTTATCGGAAGAATTGGACTACGACATTTTCAGCAGCTCCTCGTAAATTCTCTCTCTCTCTCTCCCTCCCTATATATATATATATATATATATATATATATATATATATATATATATATATATATATATATATATATATATATAGAGAGAGAGAGAGAGAGAGAGAGAGAGAGAGACGTAGCATATAGTTACTAGGCGAATGTGTTACTTGTAGCATACGCGAAAGTAATTCAATTTATGTTTAGGCTTCAAAAGTTTCATTGAAAAATATTTCATGTGCAGACGTTACTTATTTGTTAGTTACAAATTTTACTTGAAATAACTTTAATTTATAATCATATAGATCTAATATAAAAACAGCAACGAAATACACAATGTAATGTAAAATAAGTCAAACGTAATAAGTGTGTCATTTTTGATATGGTAAATAGCCCTTCCCGAAAATGTATCTGCCCCTCCTTTGCCCCCCTAAGAACTTAAAGCTGGCGTCGTCACTGCTCCGGTTGCCTAATTGTTTCATATGTAAAAAGGCGTCGACAGAGCATAATATCGATACGAAGCCAGAGTAACACCCCGCGACCTTCCCTAGTTAGTAATTTTTATTAAATCATAAAATCTACAGCTTTTTTTTTCCCTATAGAGAAAAGAAAGCATGTATAGCTTCAGTTCAGAAACGCAACGACTCCTGTAGAAATGCAAACCCTTTTTCTACTCCGGAGCTGCAGTGGCTCCGTGGTAGAGCATTGACATTTTCACATTTTAAAGCATGCAATATTGAGTAAAATGGAAATAAAAGCTCTCATTTCTCTTCGTAGTAAATCATGTATAAAATGTGATCGTGTCTAAACACTCTTCTATCCGTAACTCATGTGGCAACATCGCATGTGTCGCAATATGCTCTGCCATCTATTGAGAAAGTTTTACCCTAATAGTGACTAGCGATCCAGCTTAACAATTTTTCTAAACCATTCCTTATAATATTTGGTGTTCATTTCTGAATGATAATCTGAATCCCCGTTCTGTACAATAAAACACATTTTGCATCTTCCAGATATCCATCTTCGTTTCCAATGTAACACGTAATCACTCTTCTCAGCTCCGGATAGTATTCGACTTCCACTTTTCTATCCATTAACTTGTTAACCCTATGATAATCGAATGCTTCATTTGAAGTAACCGCATCATCTGCTCTTGCCATACATATTTTTTGGAATGGTTTGCCTCACATCATAACTCATCCATGTAATATATTTTCCATCCATTATTTCTCGCAAGAAAGAATCCCTTTGCCCTGCTATCCTGGAACTCTCCGTTAAAATGGAAGACCTGAATTACATAACATCCCAAGTTCACTCTTTTTCTTTGCATTTTACGTTTTTTTTATGTTAGCATCTATGTTTTAAGGGCTACTCACTTGCATAATACGTAAATCAAAATCAACACTTTTTTTTTTTTTTTACAAAAATACAAAATAATTTCAGCTAACAGAATAGCATGCCAAGTATAATCTTCTTGTCTTTCTGCTAAAATCACAAAAGTAGTCCGGTGGACATGGGATGTTCTACAATTTAGGTCTTCAATTGTTTCTTGTAAAATTTTCTGTATTTAAACACAATTTTCTTAATACGCTGCCAAATAGATATCTCGCTCGTATCCGGAAAAATCATTTACATCGGTTCTAAATTTTTCCAAAACACGCCTTACCGTAGGGAACTCTCGAACCGCATAAAAATCATTCACATTTTCGCCTAATCACTCCTTGCATAAATTCATCCAATATATAATTTTCTGGCCTACTAGAACTTTCCCTTGGAGAAGAAACCTCCCCACTTTCGCGCTGTTCTTTTGTAAGGCGTTTCACAGTTTGCTTATTAACCTCCTGACGCTCAGAGGAAATCGCCTACATGAAGGAGGAGTTTTGGTTCATTTTTTTAATGGTTGAATGTTTGGAGTCCCGAAATTAATAATTTGCGAACTTTAAGGATTTCTGGTTATGTGCATGCGCAGAATCGACTGTAGAGCCTTCTCTACACTGGGTATTTTGGGGATAATAATAAAAATGCGAATTTATATAATGTCTTTAGCATTATGAAAACTGTTTAATGTTAGTCGTGTAAATTTGGTCTTCTGCGTGCATTCATTTCCTCTAACAATACGCATAGTGATTAACATTTGTAAAATTACTTTTGATCGTGTACAATAAACGAACACTATTTTGAAAAAAAAAAATATGAATATAGTTTCAGTTGTAAAATGATACCTCAGTCTTTATTATTGACAATGTTTGCTCACTGAATTTTTATGGCTTGTTTGCTTACGTTTTACTGTGAAATCTAAGGAAACAATTACGTACAGGCTGAATACACAGAAATACATTGCAGCAGATACATCATATTCTGGAGAATTGTCTGCTTTCAGATTTCTGCACTTTGGATAGTTTTGCATCTTTAGCGTTTCGGGAAAATGCCGTACACTTGCATATCTGGACGCGGTACATGGAAATGGCGTTCTTTTACGCCTGTGACCAGCTGGATCGTCATCTTCGAGAACATTTTCCTGCTCAGGAAAAGTGTGCTCCTCAGCCAGAGACATTTGAATTCATGAAATTTGAGGATATTTTTTTGGATGGAAAGTTCTTTAGTTTACATTCTTGTCTGTACCCAAACTATGCATTTACGGCTGCTAGACCGAAGAAGTGCAAAATTGTTCGAAGTGCCCATTTCTTGTAAATCCAAAGTTACATTCTGAAAACGCTAGAACACTGTATTGTCAGAAAATGCCATAGATCTACTTTATGGTGAATTCGTGCTATGTTCAGAAATCCACGCAAACAGGATTAGATTTATAATACATCAGATTCTTAGTCACATTCAGACCTACAAGTGGAAACACTTTCCCTACAACTGTCAATTTTCTAGTTATTATACTCTGACCAGAAGTCACAGATGATAAAAATAGAGATTTAAAAAAATAGAAACTGGATTATTGACAATCTTCTTATTATATTACAACTGATTTAATTTTTTCCATTTCGAGGTGTATTGCAACACATGAGAATCAATGCTTTGGAGACTTTTAATTACTATGTTTATGTGGAGTAAAAAATCATACCAAATAACTACTGAGAAAAGGAAAGGAAAGTTATGCAGCTGGTTTGCTATACACAGAGCATCGACGGCGACCATTCTATCTGTTCTATTGCCATTACTTATTTGAAGTTAGGCATCATAAACTTTTCCTGTTTGATACAAGGGACTTGTATCTGAATGGAGTCAGAGCATCAATTCGGCTCTCGCATCTTGTGGTGCTCAATGGTTTTAAAGTGAGACTGCTAATATGTTCCTTTAGTATGGCCCAATGTTGAACCGATTCAGAAAAAAATTCTAACTTTTTTAGCTATACAAAAAATGGAACGGCGTACTGAAATGTTGTGGCTGCATCATTAACGACAAGGTTTAGTGAATGACTATTGCAAAGAATATAGAAGACTCGGGAATTTATTTCTAAAATTCTCTTCTGAATACCTCAATGTTTGCTTTTCATATTGGAAACATTGTCATATCCTTGGCCCCTTATGTCTTCGATAGGAATGTTAATGTCCTTTATATGTTTAATTATTACTTGTGTCAGTCCTAGACTAGTGGTGTCTGTTACCGCTACAAAACCAAGAAAGTGTTCTCAAATTTTTACATGGCATTCTCCGTTACTGTATGCAATTTGTATATACATGAACGATTATTGTTATCTGCTCGGTACCAGAAATATCTGGCGTACAGTCTAGTATTATACTATAACATTTTGCAACTCTCAACAAAGACAGCATTTTACTTTTTATTTGTTCACTAAGAATCTAAATGATTCCAGTTTGGACATCTTTTCCTAAGTAATGGTGGTATTTCTTTGGTCCTCCCATGGGTCTCAAGTGGGAGTGTATCTTTTGCATACTTGGAGTGGAGCGTTAGAACATTGTTGAATAGAAAAACATATAAAATATACCTTGATAATTTTATCCACTCTAGCTGAAAATCTTATCTACGTCGCTGCAAGGGAAATATTGAACGATACCTGTTTGACAATTGAAAATGAGGAAAAATGCTCTGAATTTCCTGAGTGAGTATTTTCCTAAATGGAGTGAAGTAAGTTCAATTATATTCTCAGATGAACACAATTTTATTTTTCCATGTGGGCCCGTTACCAAGCATTATATTTTGATGGTATTCTTTTCCTTTTCAATTTTTGTCGCCCATTATACTTGCCGCCCTGGGCGGTGGCACGGCTCGACCCCCCCCCCTCGCGCCGGCCCTGCTTGTCAGTAAGACTATCGAATGAACGTTGAAGTAGCAGAGAAACACTTAGGAACACGATATTTGAATAAATAAATAAAAAAAAACTATCGGACTATCGAAGAAACACTATCGATAGTTCAAAACAACTATCGAATGATCATTCGATAGTGTCCATCACTACCAAACTGGCAACCGGCTGCGTTGGAAAGGCAGACCTCCCATCACATTGCGCGACTGGTTTTAGCGTGCTGCCATGGATATTTGCGTCACAATAAAATTATGCGCATTACTTTCATAATGGACCCTATATACTGTATTGGTACTGTATTGTGCATTAAGGTTCGAGTAGGAAGTGGTCACGTGATGGAACGACACAACGATACTATTATTATTATTATTATTATTATTATTATTATTATTATTATTATTATTATTTATTTTATTCGTTACAAAATCTGGTTTATTTTATATGAAAATCAATAGTAATGAATAAATAACAAGATAGCCAAGGGCGCCGATCCTGGGGTGGCTGGGGGCCCGGGCCCCCCCCAAAGCTCATGTAGGCCCCCTAGTGTATTTATGAATATACAATATTTGGCATAATTTGAATGCAATTTGTCTTCAATCCTCATATATATACCTTCTGCATTTGAATGCCCCCAAATTTACAGAGAAATCGGCGCCCTTGAAGACAGCATATCAATATCATTTTAGAACTGGGTTTCTCAACCTGTGAATCGCGATAAGGTTTCATGGGTGTCGCGAAGATAAGCGGAAAAATGAACGAACTGACCAAATTTGATTTTAATCCATTCACTTTTAGGGAAGTTACTCTATCCACTATATACAAGAAATGGATTCTACTATTATAAAAATAGATGGATATCGTGAGATCTCCACAATAGGTATATTAAAAATCCAACACAAGCTTATTACAAACCAGAAATTATAAGGGGTCGCTGGCAAGAGAATGTGATAACATGGGGGTCGTGTTAGAAATTAGGTTGAGAACCACTGCTTTAGAAGAAAAAATGCAAATAGGCAAAAAGAAAAAAAAACGGAGTTTAGTTATTACAAATGTGTTACTGCACTGTTGCTGGGATGGCCCAAAAGTAGGTATACAACACTGTATTGATCTAGTATAACCTTATAGTTTTATTGCTTCGGCTGTTCCGAGCTTAAGATATTAAGTAAACATTCTTTAAGAACAAATAATAATAATCAAAAAGAACTAAGTCTACCTAATTGATAACAGTAAGAAATGATATAAAAAGCAATGAGTTGATTAGTACGGGGCTGTATTTTTACTTTTGGATCATCCTGTATAACTCAGTTACCGCGCAATATCTCAATCGATCTGCGTTTACATTTTCAAGAGAAATTCGCTTGACAGGGTCGCAGATAACAATCGGCAGCAATGGAAAGATCAATCTACTAATTTATCATGTATTATTTTCGCTTATTTTTTTTTTTTTATTTGAATCAACCATTAATTTTTCCCCTAGTAGAAAATAAGAAAAACAAAACATTGAAAATACGGTATCAAAGTGACTATCGAAATACAAAGCCTATTTTGATCTGTTCTTTCCATTTTCGGGGATTATTTCGATTCAGAAGAAGAAGTGGAATTTCAGGAAAAATTTCCATATTCAAAACAGTTTCACGGTTTCAGTGTTATCTGTTTCGTATTTCTTTTTCTTCTCTTTTTTTTATTCCTTCCATTTCTTTTAGCGCCTTTTGGCCGTTAGTTTTCTGTCAATCGAATATTTATTTTATTTTTTCTTCCCTCCATTTTCCGAGAAGAGAGAGAGAGAGAGAAAGTAAAAGAAACGTTGTGAAACAAGTGAATTCCGGAAACAGACAAAAGAAGATCGAATTTTTGATGCGTATATTGGAATATTATTCTTTCACTTTTGCCTCGTTTTTTTTCTTCCGTTTTGTTCGTGACTGTTGAATTCTGAGACGAAAGGAAACGAATTCTTACAGATGATTAAAATGAAGCGAGTTTAATAATTTTTTTTTACGAAGAAAAAAATATGATGTTATTTCTTCTCTGGCGCCTTTTAGCTTAAAAAATAGGTAAGTCGTGTGGGATATTGTTTTTCTTTAGAGAAATTATCTTTCTTGAGGAAATATTTGCGATTAGAAACAGTGTTTGTTTCGGATAAAATGTTCTGGGGGAGGAGGCATACTTAGTATTTGATGGGGCACTAATTATTTTCACATGGTACTATTCTATTTATTATTATGTTATACACGTATTATCTATTTTGGTCTCCTCTGCGGGGGCATTCTAAGAGTTCCGGGGGACAGTGCCCCCCCCAAAAAAAAACATGTCTGGAAGAAACACTGATTAGAAAACCTGCAGCTTTTGATAAATTTGTATACATATTCACAATGCCTATTTAACTTATTCCGAATTTTAGCAAATCATCTTTAAATTACTGTTTGTGTGTCCGTCTGAGAGAGAGAGAGAGACATAAAATTCTCGAGTACTATACCTACTTGATGGATCAGGATAAATTTTGATCATGATGTAGAAGAGTCAAAATTTTAGAATTGAGTTTGTTGATGGAAGTTATAATATTTAAACCGGAAGTGGTATCAACCGTTTCCGGTTTCAATATTGGACACTATAGAGCTAAAATGGTAATAGCGCGAAAGAGCGCAATGGTTTAGAACTAAGGTAATAGCGCAACGGTATAGAGTAAAAAGCGGTTTTCTGCAATCGATTAGGCGTTTTAAGAATACATTTCATTCTCATCATCAACTTTCTGCTAAAAGCTGCAGTGGGGATTATGAATTAGATTTCTGGGTTTTGGGTATACATGGCCATGTGAGCCCGTCATACGTATGAGGAATGATGTCCCTCGGTGATCGCACTGCCCGGGGAATTGCGGAAGAAGAAAGGAATGGGGAGGAAGGAAGGAAACATCCCTCAACCATTATGTTAGGTACCATTTCGACATTTGCCTTGTATGAATGAGGAATACGCAGGAAAAATCTCACTCAGGAAGGCTGGCCTGAAAAACCTGTTAACCACCTTTTCGACCGAGTGTTCTCTCCAGGAATTGAACTCGGGACCTCTCGCACCAAAGGCAAGAGCATTAGCAACTTCGCTACCCGGGGCCACAAAACCGGAAGTGATAAAATTGCACTACAACCTATGGTCTTAATATTGACTTACATATGGTGCTAATACGTTAAGAGAAGGCGATGTGCAGTTTCGTGGAATTGTTTAACCCTGTGGAGTTCTAGTACCTATTTTTAGATACTAAAATAGTGTCTTCATTATTCGATTAAAAAGAAACCAATAAAGCTTTTTACTTCGCTTTTTTTCTTTTTTCAAGTAAAGGCATTGTAGAACGCGTTACGTATAGTTTCACGCCTTCCTGCTTCGAGACATAGGAGGTGATGACACCATATATATATATTTGTTAGGCCTATTTTCATTATTTTTTGGCGGGCTTACTTTTGCACCTAGAAGATTGAAATTTGGACAAATATTCACTCCACCCAATAGTATTTATCAGATTTTTCAGATCTCTGCGTTAACGCGGGGGGGGGGGATCCAGAGGGGCAAATTTTAAAAAAAGAATATTTTAACTAAAAAAGAACCTTTCTTCCTAAGTTTCCCGCCTCAGATACATGATGGAGACATGTGAATGGTACCGTTTGAAAGGTAGATCTATGCTAAATTGAATGATGGGCGAACCATGATCCTAGAATAAACAGGGATTTCTCAGGATTTATTTTACCTGAGATCAGGGTCTTTTGCGGTAATCTGGGTCATTGTGGAGATTATTGATAAATATTTTTCCCGCCCTTACTGTTCAAGATATAAGCTTGAAATTTTATACACATTTAGTACACTCATTAGTATTTTTGAGTTGATTTTCAGGTCTCTGTGTTAACAGAGGGGGTTCAGAGGGGCTCAAAATTTTAAAAAATATATATTTTCAGAGAAAAATCCCGATTTCTCTCAAAAGTTCTCGCTTCAGGAACTTGATAGAAAAATGTGAATGGTACCATTTGAAAGGGTGTTCTATTATAAAAAAAAAAAAACGAGGTATAAACCATGATCCTATGATAAATAGGAATGATGCTGTAGCTGCTTGACTGAAACTCTATAATTTACCTTAAAAAAGGTCAGAACCTAAACGATCTAAGCGTTCTGATGAGAATAGGCACCATCTTCTCTCTCTTAGCTCTCTTTGTAAACCACAAGTGACAGAAATGAATAATTTCTAATTTTAACGTTGATTGCTATGGAGTGAATACGGTACTAGATAGCGAAAAATGTTCTGCAATTAAAAGTGCCAAGAATATATATATATATAATCTACTACCATTTCAGTTTCAATATCAATTAAGGAAATGACCACCCCAAACAAACCAAACTCCTTCACGTGGTGTACACTGCTACAGGTTTCATTTCATATAATTTAATTAGACTGAGAGCGAAGCATTGAGAAGATTACAGATTTTCATGCTGGTGGCAGTGCACACACTAACTACACATTTCGCTCTGACGTTGAAAACGCAAAACAAACGTACTAGTAAGTTTTGCCTTTTGCAAGTTGTAATCCTTACAGATAAACGACTACGTCAGTGAAAACTGCTCAAACATGGAAACTGAAACAGTGTTATGGGACACAGAATGCTTTACGAGTTCATATTGGACATCTGTAAGGGTCGCCCAAGTCTGGTTGGGTTACATCCAGAAGCCCTAAACGGCAGAAGTCCTAAAAATATAGGCACTAGACCTGAATTTTAGGACTTCTGCAGTTTAGGACTTGTGCCGCGGTATGATTTTTAGGACTTGTGCTGTTTAGGACTTCTGCAGTTTAGAACTTTTGCCGTTTAGGACTTCTGTCTTTTAGGACTTGTGCCGTTTAGGTCTTGCTCCTTTTTCATTCACTTGCTTTAGTTATGAAATTCGCCACCACCACACGAAATTGGGACGATGCAGCATCTAGTTGGCAATAATGTTACGAACGTAGCTAATTCCAACAGTAACAGCTATATTTGTACTACTAAGATTATTATTATCACTATCTGTTCTGCACTTATACACGAATTACATAATACAACCTATTTCATTCTAAGAATTAATTACATAATTAGTTAAGAAATTCGTTTCTTTCGAATGGAGATACGAGAATCCCAAGACAAATTCCTAAAACAAAAATAAATAAATAAATAAATAAAAAATGTTTAAAAAGCATATTTTACCAGACTTCTGAAACCAAGCAAACATTCAGAATTGCAATATATACTGTGCGGAGCGTATTTTATTAAGAGGAGGACAAAAATCCACCAAAGTTTACTTAATTAGGACAAAAGCTCACTAGACATTTCACAAGTGAACATTAAATACCAACTGTATACATAAAGAACGCAGTAAATTTAAAATTGAGCAAAGAACATTTATTATGCAATACAGTGGGTGACATTCATAAGTCTTAAACGGCACAAGTCCTAAAAATATAGGCACTAGACCTAAATTTTAGGTCCTGTGCCATTTTTGCAGAAATTACTACATAGTCATTTAGGGGTGTAGCCTGCAAATTTTTCTAGGGGAGCAGGCTCTTTATATATTAAAAGCAAATCAAAAGTTTATTTTCAGATTACGAAAGCTTCAATAAGACAATACATTTATACATATTACACATGTACATAAATACATAATATTATTATATTTCCAGCTAGTTCCTTTTTGAAACCTGGATCTTGAGAGAGCGTAAATTTAAAACCACAGCTTGTGGGAAATGTACGAATAAGTTAGTTATAAGAAATCGGAAACTGTTCATGGAAGTCCATTTGTTTGACTGTATTTATCTTCTGTACTCTTATATAAAAGAGTAAAGATGAGTGATTTTTTGGGCATACTACTACAAGTAGAGTCGTTAAATTTTAATTATAAAATATAATTTTCTTATGAAAGCAGGACATAAGAAATAATTTTTGGAAATAAGTATCGTAAAAAGGGTGGGGCAAGATTTTTTTAAAGGGTAGTGTGTCTCGCAAGTTTTTGAAGCTAGTAAAATGAAACTTGGCATATAAACTTTCCTGTTAAAAAAAAAAAAAAAAAAAAAACTGGAAATTGAACACATAAAAAGGAAAGAGCAAAGGGAGAACTTTTTTCAATGTTCGAATTCCCCATTACTTACTCAGAAAATATGTAAATAAATTAAGGAAGGATTTGTTTAAGCTACATGCGTGAAACTCGGTATTTGAACTTTTAACTAAAAGTAATAAAATACTATATGTTTCAGCGTCTTGAAAATTACACTTCTAAGGGAAAAGAGGGTCAATTTCTATAATATTAAAATATCCCACTGCTTATGAGACTTGGGCAGAAAACTTTTCCTTTAGGCCTCGGTTCATCCAGTTAAACAAAAGAGAGTACAAAGTGGCTGATTAATTAGGTTCTTTTAATTATTTTAACATGTTGACATAGTTTAATTCTTTTAAAACTGTATTCTTTCATATTCTATTATAAACATCCTTCATTTGCTGTAATTATTAAACATGTTTAATAAGCATAAAACAGACTAACCCTCGGTCCCG
This sequence comes from Thermobia domestica, assembly GCF_964235325.1. Taxonomy (NCBI): domain Eukaryota; kingdom Metazoa; phylum Arthropoda; class Insecta; order Zygentoma; family Lepismatidae; genus Thermobia; species Thermobia domestica. The sequence continues at coordinate 48,255,652 of NC_137454.1, read as the reverse complement.
GCCAGGAATGTGTTTTTGGTGTTAAGCCATCATTTGTCGTCCGTAACATAACCTTTGATTTTAACTTCACGTACTATCAAGACTCAAGTCTCAGAAATGTAGCATATATGAAATATACTACTATTACTTCTACTACCACTACTACTACTACTACAACTACTACAACAACAATTACTACTACTACTATACTACTACTATTATTATTATTATTATTATTATTAATAATAATAATAATAATAATAATAATAATAATAATAATAATAATAATAATAATAATAATAATAATAATAATAATAATAATAATAATAATAATAATATGTACTTCTGAAATACGTATGTATCTATGTGTTATTAATTCTTTCATAATCTTGAAAGAAACTTTTGATTTGTTTTTAGTTTGTAAAAATCAAGGCCCTCTAGAATAACTGGCTGGCTACTACCTGAATGACTATGTATTGGTTTCTGTACACGTATGGTGTTATCACTTACTAGTCTAGTGTTATTTGTAGAACAAGACAATGGTTCTTGTCTTGGAATATTACTAGTTTGGTGTGGTAGTACAGTGATAGAGTGTGACCTATAATTTCGTTCGTTATTCTTAAAGACTAGCAGAATACCCGTTCTTCACACGGGGAGGATAGTTTCATTTTCGGTATAAGGAGCATCAAAACTGTTACCAGTGAACTTAGGGACCCCAAAACTATGAGTTTGACACTAGTATCAGTCATTTTCACTTACTATTACATGTCATCCTCTCCCTTTAGGAGTAATAATGGGGGCTGAATTTGGATTTAAACGGCATCGGAAGTGTCACTGTTTATCCCAGCCACCCAGAAAAGTATGGATTCGACACTGATATCGACCATTTTCGACCATTTTTATATACCCACATCTTCTCCCCCCACAAGTTGCGGTGCTGAATTTGGATTTAAATATCATCGGAAGTGTCACTGTTCATCTCAGGACCCCAAAAACCATTAATTCAACACTAGTATCGGTCATTTGGGATTATGTATATATATATATATATATATATATATATATATATATATATATATATATATATATATATATATATATATATATATATATATATATATATATATATATATATATATATATATATATATATATATATATCCGCCTCGAAGTTGCGGGGATGCATTTGGATTTAAACTGCATCAGAAATGTCACTGCTCATCCCAGCGACCCCGAAAACTATTGATTTGACAGTAATATCGGCCATTTTTATGTATCTCTTCCTACCCAAAACGGCATCGGAAGTGTTATTGTTCATCATAGCAACCCCAAAAACGATAAACGATTCGACTATAATATATTCGACTATAATATCGGTCATATATATATATCCCCCTCTCCTCTGTCCCCAGGTCACGGAGCTGAATTTGGGTTTAAACGGCATTAGAAGCGTCACTGCTCATCTCAGCAACCCCAAAAACTATAGATTCAACAATAATATCAGTCATTTTCGATCATTTTTTATATATCATCCCCTTCCCCCTCCCTAAAGTTTCAGCGTTGAATTTGGATTTAAACTGCATCGGAAATTATACAAACAAATTTCTACAAGAGATGATTATGAAAAATTACAGAGAGATCTGGTGAGGTTGAGTGAATGGTGTCAAAGAAACAAATTTGAATTCAATATTTCAAAATGCAATGTTGTAACATTTTCAATCACAAAGAAACCTGTTATATATAAATATATTATAGGGAATCAAGTACTGGAGAGGAAAGAAGTTGTCAGGGATTTGGGAGTATGGTTAGATGCAAATCTAAAGTTTACATATCATGTGGATATCAAAACAAATGAGGCGTTTAAAATGCTTGGATTTATTAAACGATCGTGCTGTCATTTTAAAAACATAAAAACAATATTAACATTATATAACTCTTTTGTAAGAACAAAATTAGAGTACGCTTCTATAATTTGGGAACCATACTACCAAAAACCAAAGCAACAAATAGAAAAGGTACAAAAGAAAATGTTAAAATATATTAGTTATAAAACTGATAATATACCAACTCGTTATGTATCTTACAATATACTTCTCAGGAGGTTTCAGCTTTTGTTACTGAAGGATAGAAGGTTTATTCAATGTGTATTGTACTTGAAAAAACTTATTGATAACCAAGAGGATAATATGTGTTTCTTAGGTAAATTACCATTCTATTGCCCACGTCAAAACCTGAGATTCAGACAAATGTTTTATATACCTGACAACAAAACGAATTTAGCAAAAAACTCTCCGTTGTATAGGGTATGTGATAGACGCAATAAAATACATTTTATGGGTCTGGACATATTTCAATTAAAATGCTCAATATTTAAACAAAAATGCGTCCAAATGTTGCTTAATAAAGTGTAAAGATTGTTATTGTGTCTGGTACTTATTGATTGTACGTGAACAAAACATGAGTAATGGTTAGTTGTTAGAATTACTTTATATGTAGCACATTCTGCACCATTATAAAATTAAGAATTTGTGCTTTGTAATTGCCTTCGGGTGTTAAGTACAAATAAATAATAATAATAAATATAATAATAATAATAATAATAATAATAATAATAATAATAATAATAATAATAATAATAATAATTATTATTATTATTATTATTATTCATCTCAGTGGCCCTGAAAACTATGGATTCACACTAATATAGATTATTTTGCATCATTTTAATATACCTCCCCCTCCCTAAATTTGCGGGGATAAATTTAAATTTTTTAAACGGCATCGAAAGTGTTACTGTTCACCTCAAAGACCTTGAAAACTATGGATTCACACTAATATCAATTATTTTTCATCATTTTTATATACCTCCCTCAATTTGCGGGAGTAAATTTGAATTTAAACGGCATCGAAAGTGTCACTGTTCACCTCAGTAACCCCAAAAACTATGGATTCACACTAATATTAATTATTTTGCATCATTTTTATGTACCTCCCTCAATTTGCGGGAGTAAATTTGAATTTAAACGGCATCGAAAGTGTAACTGTTCACCTCAGCGACCGCAAAAACTATGGATTTGACACTTATAGCGGTCATTTTCGATCATTTATACTTCTTCTCCTTCCCCCAAGTTGCAGTGCTGAATTAGAATTTAAGCTTCATCGGAAATGTCAGTGTTCACCTCAGCAACCCCGAAAACTATGGGTTCGACACTAAGGTCGATAATTTTTAATATATATCCGCACTTCCTTCCTCCAAGTTGCACCTTCAAAGTGAAATGATACAACCATCTCAGGCCCGAACCTCATCTATGTTGAAAGTTTTTGTCGAGATCAGGCTGGTGGTTCAAGTGTTGTTAAGTTACAAATATAGTTACTTTCATTTATATATATATATATATATATATATATATATATATATATATATATATATATATATATATATATATATATATAGTTACATTCTAGTATACTTTCATTTATATATATATTTATAAAAAACTCAGCTATTGCTTCTGCACTATTTTAATGGTTCGTACTTTAATACATCCCTTCCTCAACCATAGTTGCGGAATTGATTAAACGTAATGTTCTTGTATTAAATACATTTATTTTAAATATGTCTTTCTCATTAATTTCAATTAAGTTGTTTTTCAAAGATCCTCTAAAATTTCAGTGACGCACTATGGGCTATAAGCCATTAACTTCTATGGCCACCCTGCTACAAACTACAGACTTAAATATTCGATAAAGCATTTCAGTAGTAAGTAGTTGCCACAATACTAATATGAACGTATTTAATTCCAACTGTAACAACTATGTTAGTAACACTAAAATTGTTATTAATAATGATAACGAGTAAGAAGTAGTTAATTATGAGTATGACAATTATTTGCTAAAGAAAGACTTTTGTACAAGAAATATATGTGTAAAAATAATTTACTTCAAAACAACACAAGGAAAGCAAAATTTATGACGTACATAACTAAAACACAATGTTATGTTAGTAATATGAGGTCAATGGTGTGGAAATACAGAAAAACAGACATTATGAAAGATCTTTGAATCACATTTGGTAGTAAGTTAAAATTTTGTCAACATAGAAATATATCATGGAAAGAGCAAGAAAGGACAATAGGCTTCATTTATTTATTTATTTATTTATTATTTCAGAACGATAGAATATGTATTTATACAAATAACTTGTAAGAACTAAGGTTCTGTAATATGAAACAGTATATCTAAAACTTTGACTAACAGATTTACAGTATTCTTCTTACGGACGCGATGGTAGCACCACAAGAGATTTTTAGGACTTCTCCAGTTTAGGACTTCTGCCGTTTAGGACTTGTGCCTTTTAGGACTTGTGCCGCGAAATGATTTTTAGGACTTCTGCCGTTTAGGACTTCTGCCTTTTAGGACTTCTGCCGTTTAGGACTTGTGCCGCGATATGATTTTTAGGACTTGTGCCTTTTAGGACTTCTGCCTTTTAGGCCTTCTGCCATTTAGGACTTGTACCGCGAAATAATTTTTAGGACTTGTGCATTTTAGGTCTAATGTCGTTTAGGTCTTGTGCCTTTTAGGACTTCTGCTAATGCCGTCTGTTTGTCGCTTCTCATACCTGCCATGACCCAATGACCCGAACAATTCCGGAATCAGCCGAAATATCAGCTTGTAACAGCCAAGGTGAGTAATCTTACCATTACTGTCCCTTCCCAGAAAAACTAAATCTTTGAAAATCAGGAAAGGAAGTTTTACGTTCCCTTCCCTCTACTCAAACAAGTAGCCCCTCCGAGAAGAGTTTCCCGGGCCAGGTATGTGGTTCACAACGCCGCTTAGAACACATAAAAATATAGGCTACTGAAAAAGAATGGTATGCTAAAGTTCAACAAATAATAAGACGTCTTCAAAGGTTGCAGGAACATAATAACACTACTTGATAAACAACACAAAAGAATTCAGATAACATTAACACATTTTATTTTTAATAAAACAAAAATATATATATATATATACGTGATGTTGAATAGAACAACGACTTTGTGAAGTTCGAAAAAGTTTTGTCCTATTTTGAAAAATATTTTCAACCACTAGTAGATTTAAATAAATTCGATTCATGCAAAAACCATAAGAAATTTATAGTTACTGAAAATTTCATCAGGCACATGTTGTATGAAGTGAAATTCCAAGATGGCTCCTGCCTTAAAACAAGTCATATTCATCACGAACCATATTTGAAATATAATTATTTTTATCACAGGAATTCAATAACAATATTTGAACCGATGGTTCAATTAGCATATTTAACAATTTTCTATCTACATTTTTTTTATATACTCACGGAAAACCCAGAATATGATTTGAAATTCACAAATAAAATATACTACACACAATATTAAATATGGTATTACATATACCTCGCGAAGAGAACAAGTGATGGGCCCAATCACTTATTTTCAAGGCTCCTTCATCGGAAGGATAAACAACCAATCAAATTCAAGTATAGCAATCACATGACATATTGACAAAAGACTCCAACCATAATACCAGATCACTTAAATTAAGAAAACACAAAACTCTATATCTTAATAAATATACTGTAGTGGAGTACAGGGAGGAAAAAGGAAGGTGAATAGGTTACCGGAAAAAATAGAAGGAAACAGCGCTGTTTCTATTTTTAAATTAAATCCCTTTTGCATTCATTTTACTCTATAATACCAATAAATACGCAAAAGTAAAGATCACTATGGCACAAGCTGTACTGCACTACTGCAGAATTTTATAGTTGGTCAATAATGTAATCTATTCGAACATGGAAGTAAAGCAGAGGAAGAATCAGTGAAGCTAGTATTTGAGATTTTAACCTGAAATGATTGACTTTATGTAACGAGAATTCGATGGCAAAAGAATGGCTGAAAATCAACATGAAAAATAGCATATGATTTGAAACTCATTTCACAATTTAAAAAAAAACATATGTATGCAAGTTCGTTCTTTTCAGAAATTGTGTGATTCAATCGCTCCAATAAATTACCGCCACTGTTCAAACGACGTAGCTAATTCATATTAAATATTCATTGTGTTACCTTACGTAATTTGTACCAAAAATTGTGTCTAAATACATACACCGTGATACATGTTTATTTGATAACAGCAATATTTAATACAAGGAAGTCATATTTAATTTGTTTAATACATTAATCTAATGTGAATAATTCTTAATCTAATGTGGATTGGACCTAATGTGAAGTATAATCCTTTTTAAATTTTGTTTGATTCGTTCTCTTTAGTTTATCCACTATGTTGTGAAAAGAATCCTCTTATTTTAATTATTACGTTTTCCTGGTATTTTCCGTTTATTTGTTCATAATAATCCTTCTAATCTAACCTCGAATTATGCAGATAATCATGTGTTTGGTTCTTGTTTCTTTTCATTGCATTTGACTACGAATGTTATATTCAATTAATTATTCATCTGTGATCTAGAGATATACAGTTTTGATGTTAATATAGGAATCATTGTTACCTTTGATCTCACAATCAATAGGCATTAGATCTCTATTTTTTAATGGTTTATGGATAATATAATTATCAAATAGTATACATTATTGTAATAAGCTTTGCAACAGCACTTTCAAACTTTCGCCGAGATGATTACAGAAAAAAGATCTCTTCCAGTTCCTTACCAGAGGGTAGAGTTCCCAAAACTGATGCAACGTTCCCTCTTTGTACTGCCATACTGATGCGTTGCAGTAGAAAAGAGGTTGCTCTAGCGTCTCCTGACGATAAATAAATGCGGTGTCCGACTTCTTTTATAAAGTTAAGACCTTCGGGACCCCAGGAACTACATGATTCAACAGCTACAGTGACAAAATGATATTTGTCAAGTAAATTACTGTACTTCTTGCGTTTTTCTGTTTCACGTGAGCAGCCACGTTGCCAGCTTGTGCTGAAGAAGAATGTAGATTTGATGGGGCGAAGGTATCAGAACAAGTAAAATCCCATAGAAGTGCTTTTCCTTTCTTCCACGGTATTAGGGTCATACCATCTGGCCTCTTACCGTCTGCACGACTGTTCGCGTATAGAAGGAAAGCCTGCTGAAATGAGTGCTCCCATGATAAAATGTCGTTGACGCTGGAGTGGCGGGAATGTCTGCCCGCACTATTGGCACAGGAGAGTCCGTGAAGGCCCTTCTTGTTTACGACACTTCTACAGGCAGGACATCTGTGTTGCTCGTAAACATCTGCTCCCAAACGCAGTGCACTGGCAATTCGAAAACAGTCATTGGGAAGATGCAATCCTAAAGAAGGTAATGGGATAGCATGGAGCCTGATTCAGGAGATGATGTAGCTAGGAGTCTGGCTTTGTCTTCTGGGTTATCGGATGACTGGAGTAGAGAAGAAAAGTGATGATTTATAATGGGATCGTCCCAAGAGGATTGTAATCCTCTCTTATCAAGATCAGGGGGATCTGATCCCACGATAAATGACCACTTAGAAATGCTGTCGTTGACATCCGAACCCGTTACAAGGCTAGATCTTGTTCGAGAATGGGCTATTTTATATTTTTAAGGCATAATTTAAATGTAAAAGATATGATATCGTGAACCAGATACACGCACACACACCCACACACCCACACCCACACCCACCGACCCACCCACACACACACACACATATATATATATATATATATATATATATATATATATATATATATATATATATATATATATATATATATATATATATACATACACGAAGACCGCCCACCAAGTTAAGAGAGTTCACTAATTTTGTGTAGGTTTCACTTACCTTTTACCCCTACAGACTGGACTTTAACCATACAGCGCTACAATAAATTTTATGAGATTACGGCTTGCTGCACATAAAATTGAATATTTCCGTTAGTTTTAGAGATATACCTGTAGCAACGTAACCGGGTTCATTGGAAAGCTCTTAAAAGCGATAAATAAAGATTACTTCCTTTCCAAGTTATTTACAGTTAAGTCTCAAAAAATAGGTAAAGAATGCACATTATTTTCACTTTGATGTCCTCTATTTGAAAACAGTTCCACACTGATAACAAAAATGCAGGTGGCGTACTTAAAAAGATAGCTTACATGCGTAATTCCTGTAGTATTTGGAATTAACGTACAGCAGACGTATAACTGAAAACACATGTTTTATAATACTTTCTGGATAAGTGTTCCATATATACATACTTTCCATATGAAACAATATAAGCAGTCAGGATCTCACATACAAATGGACGTATATAACATATAGCTGACGAAGATAACATAAGTATATGCATGTGATATACGGAAAACTGTTAGATATCAGACATCCTACAACGGCATGATGTAACATCTAAGGGCGGTGCCTATGTAGCATACGGATAACGTATGCTCCGTACTGATTTCTATAGTAAGCAAGAGGATACCGTATATTTGTACAATATACCGCTGTCCGGAGAACGGATTTTTCTTTGTGCAATGTAAGACAACTAACCGTTCTAAATAACAATTTCCAATGTGTTTTCTGCAAAATGAATCCAAAGCGAAGTTCCTGTCTTGAAATGCGGAGTAGATATAACTTTTGAAATTTTAAGGGATGAATTCGGTCCGCGGCCATATTGATGACGTCATATCTCGGATTCCTCAAGCTGAATTTTTTGGGACTTCGAGTGAGTTGATTAGGATAACATTCTGAACTTCTCCATCAATTTTCAGCTTGTTTATCAAAATGTCCCGATTGGGTAATTTTTGTGTCTTATTTTCCTGGACTAAGATGGAACAGGTAAGTAATTTGAAGGAACAAGCAAGAATAGGCGGTATGTTGTCCACACGGATTTTTACAGCATTAGTTCGGTAATTGAAGGAAGGAAGAATAAGTAAAGGAGTAAGGCAAGGATGTGGACTTTCACCTCTCATGTTCAACGTCTATATAGAAGAGGCTATGAAAGAATTCTTTGAGAAAAACGTAAAAGGCGTTAAAGTAAATGGCCAAATTTTCAACTGAGTAAGGTTTGCTGATGACATAGTACTGATAGCGGATAACGAAGAGGACTTGCTGAAAACACTTTCAAACTTGAACGACCAAATGGAAAGAATATGAAAAATGAAGATAAATAAGAAGAAAACCAAAGTAATAAAGTGCACAAAAGTAGGACAGGAAGGGGCAAACGTATGGCTAGATGGAGAGAAAATCGAAGACGTTGAGACGTTCCCCTATTCATGAAGTCTAATATCCTCGGGCGGAAGAAGTGAAAAAGACGTAAGTTCCAGAATAGCGCATTCTAAACAAGCATTTAATAGGAAAAGAGGACTGGTAACATTAGGATATGTGTCGTTGGACGTTCTTAAATGAATATATTAAGACCCTGGTATGGAACGTAGCGCTTTACGGATCAGAGATGCTAATTGTAATTCTTCTAGTTTCTTTTCCAATTAAGTCAATTGGGTTATACTCGGTAGTTCCTGTTTTACTTTTGATTCTACTTTACTACGCATTTCTTTTCTAAGAATAACTGTACTCCCATCCGAATCACTATCATCACTATCTGCCTGTTACTTAATTTTCTTAACTAAGTCTTTTATCGTAACTTTGCCTGTTTCTCTCTTTATTCTCTTATCTACCTTACATTTGTTCTTTTCAATCCTTTGCAAATCCTCTACGAATTTATCTATCGTGGAATAGGCATTGGTACCAACCTTCTCCATATAATATGGTTGCAATCCATCATCAATAATACCTATTTTCTTTTTATCCGTCATCTTAGGATTTAACCGTTCACACATTACTAACATGCCATAAATGTAATTAATAAAGGGTTCATCCTCCTGATGCAGTCTTTCCCTTAGTTTTTCTTCTATATCTAGGGTTACATTTGTTTTAGTAAACTCATTAATTATCTGGTCTTGTAATTCCTTATACGTTATTTCCGCTAAATTCTTCCGTTTAAGAAACAACATAAGCCATTGTCTAACTGTCCCGCGAAACACGCTTGGCATTAGCTCTTTCGTTTTCTCTTCTGTTACGCTTGCCATTTGACATGCGTCATCGAACTCGTCAAAAAAATCCGATAATGTCATTGTCCGACCTTAAATCAAATCTTGGCAATTTATTAATATCAGCATAAACTGTAACGTTAGACGCCATTTCTGTCTTATTTTGGAACTCTGTTTTTATTCTTTTATTACTATTATTCGATCCTATAGATTTCTTTACTTCACTAAAACCACTTTTCTGCCTTTTTACTAATTCTTCATCTAGTTGCAAAATAGATGAAAAATCCTCCGTAAATGACCGTGGCACCGGACTTGAGGGAAAATTTCTAACAGGTCCTTCTTGAAACAACAGGTCCTCTATTTTGGGACTTTCTACGCTTTGTGGTATTGTTCTATCTTGCTTCCTTCTTTCCGGAGTTCTAATATCAAATAAATTATTCTACTTCTAACGGCATTCCTTTACTGGCTTTTTGTGCTCCAGTTCTAATAATTCCTTCATTCATTTATAATAAAACTACCTAGTCTCGGTGTATAAATAACTATATCTTAATACTTTAAAATTATACATAACTTAATACTTCGGAAATTAACATAATAACAATCAAACTTAACATCGTCTAATGAGCTCTAAATTTTATTACCAAAATTTTACAATAGCTCTTACACTGCAATTTGATAGTTTGTTGTCCTTCGTCATCACAACATTACAAATCCACCATGTCTGTGTTTACTATCTTACATGAAACAAAAACAATGACTTGAACAACATTACGATCTTATCACAATCTTGCAATAGCTTATTAATGTCTTTCTTTTACCTAATTTTAATTTTGTAATTACTTGTCTTTAATTCTGTACTCGTCTTTATTTTAATCAATGTTAATAAATTTCCGAATTATAATTTTATTTAATCTTAACTCCTCATCAATATATATATATATATATATATATATATATATATATATATATATATATATATATATATATATATATATATATATATAAATTGTGATTTTACTAAATAAAACTTAGTACTCACCAGAGAGTTCGTGTCTTAAGCTCCACACCAAATAACCTTCTGGTAACTGTTCCTAAACTTTTAATGAGTATTTACTTTTCTTTGGTTTTATCAACATAATCATGTTTAATCAAACCTTTGATACCGTGTTGAATTAACTTTTTAACGAAGGTCTTCTACAATGATAAAATTACTACGGTACTATTTTTAAGCCTAGACTGTCGAGAACGAAATATATTATAACAAACAGAAAAAAAAAAGATTGATTTAGAGTTTACTGAAAAATGTTGAAACTAAATTTCAAATGCATTTAATGTAAATAAAAAGTTTTAATGAACAACATCACGAAACGTTTTTCGTCTCTTTTCCTTTCTTTTTCTTGTTTTGAGAAAGGAAACAGGTATGATGCATTAATATCTTTTGAGTTCATTTAAAAGTTTCCAGCTCAAAATGAGTTGAGTTGAGTTGATTTTTAGTTTAGCGTCCCTTTCAGCAGCGAGGCTATGTGAGACGTGGACCTACTGATTAACGTGGAATCCGAACCACATGAGCTCCCGCTGGGAATCGAACCCGGGTCTCCCACGCTCCAGCTCAAAATGAATATATAAAGGCATACCAATAATTTTGAGCGCCAAAGAAAAGAAGTAATATCATTTAAGACAGTGGTTCTCAACCAAATTCCTATCACGACCCCCATTTTATCACATCCTCTTGCCAACGACCCCTTTATAATTTCTGGTTTGTACTAAGTTTCTGTGGGATTTTTAATATACTTATTGCGGAGATCTCAGGATATCCATATATTTCTATAACAGTAGAATTCATTTCTTGTATATAGTGGATACAGTACTTTCCCTTATAGACAATGAATTAAAACCAATTTGGTCAGTTCATTCATATTATAAATATGGAATCCGATTCGTCATACTGTTTCAAAATGGAGGTCTGTTTTGAAACTTTTAAAACTTGGGTCATATGATTAAAAAATAAAGTGATTTCTAATTCTGATTTTTTAAAAAAAAAACTTGGTCAGTTGTTACAAAAGTTATTGAGTATTTTAAATGACTTGATAATGGGCGTCACGAAGATTGAACCGGACATTGCCGCACTAGTGAAATCTCACCATACTCAGGTATCTCATTAGCTTTTAATTTTAATTGTATTTCAATATGCAGGATTTGTTGCGTTTGTATTTTTCTGGTATTTCAATATTTCAGTTATTATTACATTCATATCTTTTTTTCTCAAGAATTTCATTCTCATCCGGGGATGGGCGGGCCATAGAAGGCAATACCTTTTCTTTGGCCAGAGATTTGTAATACTTCCATGCAGCGTTTAATTTGTTAGTATGGAAGCAGGGTGTGTAATACTATGGACTAGATGGCGTTTCCAGGGAAGAATTTAAGTTATGTACAATGTATATGTGGATTGCGGTAGTAGATACGTCGGTCTGGATTATAATGATCGATGTCTACAGGGCGAGGTAGCGAGAAGATGGTCCAGTGGTGAATAGGCATAGCGTGATACTACCAGAACTTGATCTAGTAGCTCATGGATAATTGGATGCGTCAAATCTATGCGTGTCCGGACATAGCGGTGACGCAGCTGGTAAAGATGTGCCAATATGGTTGGAAATTGCACGTGATGATATATTGCAGCAGTTGGTGTACTGAGAGCAAGAGAGTAGGCCAGACGGAAGGCGTAACTTTCAAGAACTTTAAGGCGTTCATAGAAGGTCGGCAATGCTGGTAACCAGGCGAGATGTCCGTATCTGATTTCTGGGTGTACAACGACTTTATACGTTAGTAAGAGAAGTTTCGTATTAAAACCCCATGTGATGCTTGTTAGGCTGTATAATAAGTTCAAGCGGAGGCGGATATTTGCTTCCAATTGTTTGAGATGAGGCTTCAAGGTCAGATGTTTATCAAAGGTTACACCCAAGTAATTGAAACGTTCTGAAGTGGAATTGGAGAGTCCAAGCGAGTTAAATGTAAACGTTCTGGATTTCGACTGTTTCAGTATTTATGACGCTTGTGCCCAAAGAGAGTCATTTGAGTCTTGGTTGGATTTGGTTTGAGATTTTCAGAAACCATGTAATAAGTTTGTCTAGTGCAGGTTGTAGGAGGAGATTAATGCGGACAACAGAAAATCCTAATACTAAGAAAGCAGTGTCATCACCAAATTGCCGTACATACAGTGGAGGCTGTGGTACAGGCATGTCAGCTACAGAAAGAATATAGAGTGGAGGTGAAAGAACTGATCCTTGTGGTACAGCGGCGCTGAGCTGAAATGTGCGAGACTTGGCCATGTTGATTTGAACGAAAGCCTGGCGTTAATGGAGAAAATTGGCTATTAATCGGACATAGCAGTGAGGAAGCATACGTTTTAGTTTATGAACTAGGCCCTCATGCCAGACAGTATCGAATGCTCGTTCAATATCAAAGGAACTCAGAACGAAAGGTAAACGCTTATTGAAATGACCAAAAGTGTAGTAAGTTTCAGTAACAGATCAGCAATGCTATCGGATGGGCGGAATCCAGCTGGAATAGTTGACAGTGTGTTCATCATTGGAGGTAGTGATGAAGCCGTTTTGCTAAAAGGCATTTTAGCGTCTTGCTGAACACGTTAGTGAGGCTAATAGGTCAATAAGATGTCACATCAATTGGATCTTTACGAGGTTTTAGAAAGACTACAATTTTAACAAAGCTTCCATTCAGTTGGAAATTAGCATGTAGAAAAATTATAGTGTATAAGGAAGCAAGTAAAACGAGAAACGCCTCAGGAGCCTTAAGAAGTTGATGATATATAATACAGTCTACTCCCGGTGTTGTGTTGCGACGGCGTTGAAGAACAGCTGTAATATCGTCTGATGTTATCGGAGCGGTAAGTGGCAGGATCAAGCTGGTGGGTAAAATCAGGTTTAAATGATGGCTGGGTAAGAGAACCAACGTTTAAGATACGGTTGCCTTTAGAACAAGTGAACAACAATGTAGTATGTGGAGTGAAGACGTGAGATAAGTAGTGAGTGTGTGGAGTGATATAAGTAGCGAAAGCAGTTGCCTTTCCTGCATCCACCGTTTGGTACTTGACCAGCACATATGATGGGATATTGTGGGCTCTGTTCTAAAAAGTAAGACGTTTAAAGACATTCCAGAATTTAGTTGAATTTGTTTCTTGGCGCAAAGCATTACAAAAGATATGCCAGTCAAGACGTTTCCGGACTACTGTGTAGTTTCCGACCATACGCTGTAATTGTCAATGTAGAAGAAGAAATCGGCGGTCATTTGTGTGACGAAATTCGGTTAAGTACTCGTGTGAGCGTCGGACAAAAGCGAGAGTGTGTGCCGGTAAACGAGGTCTGAACAGTTGGTTGATACATTTTTGAAATGTGTAATCGGTATTTTGAGATGCTATGTCAGTTAGAGAAAGTGAGAGGTTTTCAATTGATTCAATTGTTGTAAGAATAGGAGGACTAGCCGGCAGATGTTCGGTAATGTATGTGCTGTACTGGTCCCAATGAACTTTACTAAAATTATATCGTAGTGTGTGTGGTGATGAGAATGCATTGGATTTTCGAAGTGGAGTGATAGACAAATGTATTGGAAGATGGTCACCACTTATTTAGCATGGACATATAGAGGCCACCATATCGTACCTCTATCATTTACATTGATTTTTAAACAACTCTGCACGTGTTGAAACTGTTTAATACACCAATTTTTTGTTGTTCTTAACAGTATGTATAAAAATAAAAATATGGCTATCCGAACAACATTTTAAAAAATACTTAAAAATATTTTCCGCTATTAGATTCTAATTATATTTATCTCTTCTGCTTATCTTCGCGATCCCCATAGGGTCGCGACCTCCAGGTTGAAAAACCTTCATTTAAGAGATATTTTAAACATTTTTTTTAAAGTAGAGATTTACAACTAATTTAAGAAAGCATACATTAAATCTCCTGTTTTGTTTTCATAACAAAGAACTATTGACTTTCGCTAAATATTAATTGCTGAAGAAGATAAGCAAATAGCGTTTTTGTATACTTCTCTCAGAGAGTGTACAGTTCCTGGGAGCTAAAGATACATGATATTCAGAGATGTAATGGGGCGTATACGCACCTAATATTTTTATAGTCCAGCGTACACTCACCTTAAATTTACAGAATAACGAGGGTCGAATTGCAACACTACTTCAAATCTACCAGAGTAGGTATACGACTTGATATCCTTGACCTTATATATTGCGTTATTCCGTCCAATTAACTGCTGGAAGAAGGAATTGTTGAACTATATACGAGGGCCGTTCATTTAATTCAAGAATTAATGCTGTGGAAAGCTATAGGGACAATTTACCACCTATTATTTCTTGTCACTTCAAGGTACCTGTTTCATCTATATATTGATTTCAACTTTAACCGGAATCTTTACTTTTGTTATTCTGGATACCTTGAATGCATCAAATATTTTCCCTTTTAAGGTATATTTCAGTATAGGGGAAAACAAAGTCACACAGACCATGATCTGCTGAGTAAAAGGGATGTACGACGGATAGGCTATTTTGGCCAAGAAGTCAGACCATTTCAGCAGTGTAATGCTGAGCATTATCAGTGTACAAATGTCACTATCCTCAGACGCATTTATCCACCGTTTCAGAATAATGGACTCATGTAACCGTCTTAACACAGTTGTTGTGCAGAGCTCTTTATTAACAGTTTGACCACGCAGAAAAAATGTCATGCATGATCCCGAACTTGCCAAAAACACAATCAATAGCACTTTTATCCATGATCAGGCTTGTTTGAACTTGGATATTCAGGTGTCTTCTATTGGAGTCAATAGTATAATAAATAGTGTTATGTCAGTACTGAAGTAATAGTGGGTTTGTATAGGAGTAGTGCATCATACGAGAATCAGTAATTAGACTGTCGGAAAATAAAATTGCACGAAATTGTTTTCCAATCTGAACTACATTTATTCTATATACTGTGCATGGTACGAATATGAGATAATTACAACATTAGCTCCTTCAGTACACTGTTTTGTGTACGGCACATCTATCACCACACTACCACTACCACTTTAGTACCGTGTATACCCTCTACGAACTGCAATTCAGGCACGGATTCTTGCGTGCATTCGATCATAGAGATGACTTATACAGTCTTGCGGTACATTCTGCCATGCCTGCTCGATCTGGTCGCGCAAATCAGCAACAGTTGTAGGTGGACATGGAGCAGTTGTCAGTTGTCAACCCATAATGCCCCATACATGTTCGATAGGAGACAAATCTGGGGAGCGTACTGGCCAGGGAAGTAAGGACACACCTTGCAGAGCACATTCTGTTGCACGGGCAGTATGTGGCCGGGCATTGTCTTTCTGAAAGAGTACAGGACCCTCCTGTCTCAAGAAAAGCAATAAAACTGGTTCTACCTCCTGTTGCACGTAAGAGGTGCTTGTCAATGTCCCATTCACAAACACTAAAGGAGAGCGAGAGTTGTAGCTGCCGCGTCCCACACCATAACACCTGGGGGTGGGACTACTGAGTCTTGCAAACACGCGCTGTGGGAGCAGACGCTCTCCAGGTCGAAGTCGCACTCACAGTCTACCGTTACTTGCATAGAGAGAGAATCGGCTTTCATCGCTGAACACAACGAAACGCAATTCCCTTCTCCAGGTGCTTCTTTGCTGATACCAGGCCAACCGCGTACGGAGATGACGTGGCATCAGTAGCAAACGGGCAATTGGTGTGTATGTCCGAATCCGCTAGTAAACTGTTCCCAATAGTGTGTGTGTAAACTTCAGGGGCCATATTTGCACGAATGTTGGACGTGGTAGCTGTGCGGTTTGCCAATGCCGCCCTCACAACACGGCGATCTTGGCGCACGTCCGTGCTGCGAGGACGTCAAGAACCTTCTCTGCGGGTGTGGGAATGGGTTGTTATCTATCGCCACCAACACCGCTGCACCACAGACGCATCACGGCCAACGTGGTTGCCGATTCGACGAAAGGACCAAGTAGACTCTCTAAGGCCCACAATACGACCCCGTTCGAACTCACTCATTCAACTGTATGGAGCACGATTGCGTCGTCATGGCATGTTGTCTTGCTTGTGTTTAGTGTGAGTCACTTTCATGCACCTGCTGATCTTCGGCCTCTACTAATTTACAACACAGACTCGGCACAAGTAGCGCAAATGTCCCTCTGTGGCCCTGCCATCTGTTGCACAGATAATCATCTACTTCACTATCACCATAGAACCAAATACTGGAAGCACATCAATCTTACTCATGTTTTACAGGGTGTTGCAATTTTATTTTCCGGGTATCGACATAGTGCATCATAGGCAAATCAGTAATTATAACGAATTAATCAATAAATCGGAAAGGACCTGATACAGAAAATTTGAAATTTAAATGAATGCAGATACGAAAGCAAATTCCAATAAATACTGGTAAAAAAATTACTAAGTACAAGAAATAGGTGGGCTACCATTACAGTAGTTATATTGAAGTGTGGCAATCATTTGTTATATGTGTAAACCACTGCATCAATTAGATATAGATCAATGTCCTAAATTTATTGTGTTCTTTTATAATAGGAATATTGTATGAGCAAGTCGGCTAACCATGATAGTATATAGAGCTCACTCATGGTTATATGGTTAGCGTATGCGTTTTTGAAGCGGGAGACCCGGGTTCGAATAGCGGTGGAGCTTATGTAGTTCAAATCCTATGTAAAATGTAGGTTCACGCCTTATAAAGGCTGTATCGTTTAATATAAATACACACACAAAATGCTGTAAAAGTAATATACTGTCTGAAGGGTACATGAAAGCTACAACAAAACACACTTTGTGGTCTACACAAACGATACACGAATGCCGATCACACAACCTAAACAGTTCTGGCTAATTGGCGAACCTTCATTCTGAAACCTCCCATCAGGGGCCGGACAGCGGCGTCAGTAAAGGTCATGGCAACTCTGTTCCAGTCGGAACGAGACTGCACTTCTGAAGTAGCAGGACGAACATTTTTCTTCAGTTTGGCTTTCAACGAAGCCCAGAATTGTTCTATGTGAAGCAGCTCTAGGCAGTTTGGTGGATTTATCTCTCTGCCCACAACATTGACATCGTGGTTCCGATACCATTGCATTGCTAATGTTCCATAATTACGCGTCGTCAAGTCAGGCCAAAATAATGTTTTAACGTTGTGTTTACTTATTAATAGTATTGGTATAAGTCGCTTATTTAGGCAGTTGTTGACATATAGATCGCCTGTCATTAAATGGTTTGTAAAAAATGCACGTGATTTCATTCCACATTCGCATATGGCTTGCCAGACCAGAACGTTTTTGGCAAATTTTGCAGTAGCAATTGATTTGTAGTCTTTGTTGACAACCTAACCTTTACGAACAGTGTAATATTGGGGACCAGGGAATGATTTATAGTCCAATTTGACGTACGTTTCGTCGTCTCTAATCACACACACACACACACACACACACACATTTGTTTTGGACAGAATAGAGTCGTACAACTTTCTTACGCGTGTTATTACGGCTACTTCCTGTCCTGCACTGCGTTTAGGTGTTTTTTGCTTTTTGTAAGTTTTTAGGTTATATTTCCGTTTGACACACTGCACCATTCCGATAGATGTTGCGAATTTTCGGGCAACATCTCGCACAGAGAGTTCTTTTCTGGAGACAAACGCCTTCAGTATTTTCTTTTCTAATTCCAGATTCGTTGGGCCTTGTTTTCGTCCAGGTCGGGATCTGTCGTTGAAGGTATATTCCCCACCATATTTTCTGATTGTCGTTTGCATGGCACCAACACTTACCCCTTCCAGTTTTGCCACTTGTCTGCAGATTAGTCCTTTAGGTGTACACCATATGCCCACGATGGATTCTCTCTTCTCTGCGGAAAGACCCCGCATTTTCTTTCGTATTCAAACTTTTAACACACAAACTACACCTGGCCCGTAGTCAGCCCGAAAATGTAGGGGGACCCGGTAAAAGTTAGGGAGAGGCCCGTTCCAAAAATTATAGTACACCACCATATTATAGTTCATTTGCAAGCCTACTGTGAAAATTTTAGAGGTGGCCAGTAAAAATTTAGGTGGGGGCCCGGCGCCCCTAGACCCCCCTGGATACGGGCCTGAACTACATCTACTGCTTTACCACAGGGGCGTCATTTCAGACTTCGCTTGAGGGGGACAAGAGCACCAGCGACATATGACTTTCACGTTTTGTACTAGTACATTAGTAGAAATCGATTAAAGTATATGTATTCCTCAAACTCTTGGGGGGCAATTGCCCCCTCCTGCCCCCTTAAATGACGCCCCTGCTTTACCAACTTCAGATGACTCAATACTATGCTGTGGCAGCTATATGCACACTCCTGCCACCTATTCTGGGAAGGAGAAGTTGTATTTATATTAAACGATACAGTCTTTATAGCCTCGGTGCTGAAAGGAACCAATCAAATCAACCAACGATAATATCTCAAGGTATATGAGTCACAGTATGTTATTCTTAAAATTATGACAGCTGATAGTTGAAACAAGTAGAAAGCGTTGAAATTGTAATCAGACATAAGGAACTGCCTGATGATTGTATGATAGGCCGGTAGCCAGCCCAAAAATGTAGGGGCGTCGGTAGAAGTTAGGGGGGCCTACGGTCCGATCCAATCATATTATAGTTCATCCCATATAATAGTTCATTTGCTGTGAAAATTTTAGGGGGCAGTAAAAATTTAGGGGGCTGCCCTTCTAGATCCCCTGGATATGAACCTGATGAGTGGACTTTCCCCAAAACTGGGCTACATTTTACAATTTTATTTCGATAAATGCTGCACAGAACCGTAAATGCTGCGGAGAACCATGGTAGACAATATCTCTTCTGTTCACCACTTACGGCCGTTTCCCTTGACTTGTTCGGTCTACTCCTGCTAACTGTTGATAGTAAAGTTGCGAGTTTATTGTTCTGCTCAGTGGAAACAGCTCGTAACTCAAGATGCTCTTCCAATTCTACCAAACGCATAGCATAACGTTCATGGGCGTTAGTGTGGACTTTGTAATAGATTGGATCTTTTTCTTGCTTTGACCACGATGTTTCTAGCAGATTATCCATTTTTATCACTCGTGATAAACCGCTTCAGAAATGGCACAAATTCGTTATATTTCACTAGACATTCACAGATAGAAATTCGATTGAGTAAACGTTTTTGGGTTAGTTCTTGTCACACCGACACGTCGAACTTCTTTCCGTGGCCATCTTTCTCCAAATGGTTTAACATTTTTCTGCTGATGATTTGTGTAGTTCATGAAGTCATGGTTACTTACATGATGGCGGCCAGACTATTATCAACTTTTGCTGTGATTGGTCGCCTTCCCCGATAACCATTTTGGACATCAAAATTTCCAAAATGAAAAATTGAACTTTTCTCGGAGGTCGTTCTTGATAATGTATGTTGCTCAAACACAAATTTCTTCACAGACCTGCGCACCAGCATCTTTATCGAAACGAAATAGTGAAATGTTGCATAGTTTTGCGAAAAGTTCAATCGTCTTCACGGTGCGACACTTACGTTCATTCATAAGAATTCCAACAGTTATTAAAGATCTAGTATCTTCAATTATTAGCGAGTGGCGGATCTAACTCAGAGCCGGGGGACCTGGATAGGCCGTAAGTTATGGGGTGCAGGAGGGGCAACTATCCTACCAGAGAAGCTCCCCTTCGTTCCAAGTGGGCCCACTTTAAGACAAAATTTTCTTACTTCATATACGATACGAACATGAAATTATAAATGGAGCATCAAACAGGTTCACTACATTATATAAGCAAAACAGTACACAAAAGGTAAATAAAACAAAAATGAGTCGTGCCTCTATTTCAGTAAAAACAAAACAACAAAAAAAAGTCTACTATTACGGGCACTAGAAATAATATTTATTCGTATGGCTTTGAGATTTTTCAATATTGTCCCCTTAATTAATTTGTTATATATGGAACGGGCCCAGGGGCGTGCGGGAGGGCCCACAGGCTCCAGGGACCCACAAAGAGTAAGAGAAAGATGGAAAGAAGGGGCCCATTTTCGAATTTGCGGGAGGGACCAAAACAACTTTTTCTAGAGGCTTGGCCCCCTCAGAAAAAATCTTACACGGAGCTGGCTTGGGGGCCCGCAGCTTTTTGAATGACAAAAATAATTTTAGCTATTATTTATATATTTTTGAAGTTTATAAGTAAGCTCGTGATATACCTATCATAGTTCGGATTCTGGATGTGTTTTTGTTTTCTACATCCACCACTGCTGTCGGCTATCAGATAACGTTGGAGCTGATCCGCTGTGACTCACATTTTGTGTGATTTAGTATACTAACGTCTTCTCGAGCGCGAAAGGCTCAATAGTTTTCAGACTATGGTAGATCTATATTTATAAGATTAAATTTATATTGACATTGAATGGCGTATTATCCGCACGGTATTGTCCACCAGCTGACGCTGGTAACTATGTCTTAGTTTGGAAGAAATATAGAAATAAGATCAAACCAGACGGATCGATACAAGTTTGGAATTGCATCCAATGGAGTGAAATTCAGAGTACTTCCGAGTAGGTAGGCCATTAAAAGCGGTATCGGCTGACATTCCATTCCAGCATTTCATTCATTGATCTAATTCTCCTATTGTTCTTAGTTAGGATTCAAGAGTTTGAAAAAACAATTCGTGTGGACACAATGAGGACTCTTAACCTAAAACTTTACAAGTAAACCACGTTACAAAAATAAATAAAAGAACAAAATACTAAACTGGGAACCTCATAAAAAAAAAGAGCATCATAAAAGAAAAACCGGACGGAAAACTTGCATTACAGCACAATGCAGACAGGGATATAAGAAGTGTTTATCGGTTTTGCGGTTGAAATGCCATTTGGAAGACAACAACTGAAATAAAGATCGAAATAAGAATAGAATAAGACAGCGTGTGGGATGAGATTTTTGGCTCAAAGCAACAAGATGGTGAAGGGAATGGGAAACAAGTAAAAAGAAACAAAAGCCATGAAAATAGAGTTTATAAGAAAATGTTTCGGTTTTAAAACGAAATAAAAAATACAAACGTTGTCAGACATTCTGGAAGCATTATCGTCGCATCTTGGATATTTGAAAAAAAAACGTCTTATGTCAAGCCATGAAACATCTTTATATATATAGCGTGTTTCAAAATAACACCGACAACATTTGGGAGGTGATTCCTGATACCAAGATAAGACAAAAAGTATGGACCAACCTGGGTGCACAAATGCTTCCTTTCGGAGCTGTAGGCTCCCGAAAACATGAAAAAACGAACTTTAAAGGCCCATAGCTCCGAATGGGAGTCCACCGTAGTCAGGTCAAGACTTCACTTACGAACTAATATGTGTGCTATCCAAACATACATGTTTCAGAATCCTAAGATACTCACGCAACAATTTTTCTTGAGGGAGTTTGGCTACGGGCATATAACTTGAAGTACTCACCAACTACCTCTATAAAAATTGTTGCAGAAGTACCGCGGGAATCTGAAACGGAGATTTGGATAGAACACGTACTAGTTCCTAAGAGAAGTCTTGACCCGACTACGATAGGTTCCATAGTTTTGGAGCTATGAACCTTTACAGTTCATTTTTCCAAGTTTTCGGCAGCCTATAACTCCGAAAGGAAGCATTTGTGCGCCCAAATTGGTCTATATTGTTT
This sequence comes from Thermobia domestica, assembly GCF_964235325.1. Taxonomy (NCBI): domain Eukaryota; kingdom Metazoa; phylum Arthropoda; class Insecta; order Zygentoma; family Lepismatidae; genus Thermobia; species Thermobia domestica. The sequence goes on along the minus strand of NC_137454.1, from coordinate 48,232,918 downwards.
GTGTTATCTTGGTGTGAGAAATCACCTCACTAATTTTCTTCTATCTTCAATAGTAAACCTACTTCACAAAACTGCACTTATTTGGACAGTATATACACTGATATGACTACTGATACAACCCAAACTAACATAATTGTTAGGGATTGAAGAGAGTAAGAATTACTAGAATCATCTGGAAAACTGAAAGATTTTTCCAGCCAACCCGATCCGTGTAATCTAAATGTATCCTCGTCGCCAAAAGTGCCTTTACATCGCCGTGACGGGTATGTGACCGCGCAGTACTCCAAGGAAGGGATGGTTGCATAAGAAATTGTGAATAATTTTGAAGAGTTTTTATTTTGACTAGGGAAATAACGTATGTATAAGGACTAAAGGAACAGATTTAAAGCATCAGTACACTGTCATCTCTGAAAAGATTCGTATTTTCAGTTTTTCAGTTTATTATCTTCTATGTTCAGTTAATATCTGCTAACAATTGCTACTAGCGCATGTCACTCTTCAGGAATTTACTACGACATGTTCGCAGGACACTTTTCTAAGTCCTAAATGTATGCGTCAATAATTTCTTTCGTCTCACTGTCTTATTTCAGAATGGAAACTGATTACGCTGAACGTGAATATGTTTCGCTGTCGTAAAGCAAGGTCCGTAATAAATGTAAATAAGGTTCTTCTTATTAAAAAAACACAGATGTATTTATTGTTGGTATAGCACAATATTATACAGTAACTTAGCAACATGATAATCCTTAACACCAGTAAGATTTTTCCAACAGGAGGGGGGAGCAAAAGGCCGATATAGAGTTTTTCGATTTATTGCGCTATATATATTAAGTTAAAATTCATAACATTTGTAATTGATAGCATATATCGTCTTACTTTTTAAAATCGCCACTGTAGCCTATTAGTCAGAACATTCATCTCCAGACATGATGTAGAGAGAAGAGAAAGAAAGAGATATGATCAGTAGCGTAACTAATTTTCCTGCTCCAGGGATCGATTAATAATCGATTTACTCATACCCGCCGCCTGCCCCACGCATTTCAGCTGCTGCGTTATATATATGGTTCTATGTCAGAAGAGCAAGACGAAAGGGCGAGGACAGAAAGGCCGGAGTCAAAACCGGAACGATCAAAAGGACCCGAGACATAAGAACTCAAGACAAAACGGACCCGCATCAAACGGGCCTTGTTAAAAGGACCCTACGTCAAATGGACCGGTGTCAAAACGGGCCCCGCTACAAAAGGGCCTCAGTCAAAAGAAACCTGCTCAAAAGGACTCCGAACAAAAGTGCCCGAGTTAAAACGGCCCAGCGTCAAATGGAACCGGGTCAAAATGGCTCCGAGTTAAAAAAGCCCGGGTTAAAAGAGCCCTGGTAACTGCCTCCGCGACAAAACGCCCCGAGTAAAACCGGCCCCGGGTTATAAGCTCTCTGCGCCAAAGGAGCCCTATGCCAAAAGGGCCCGAGTCAATACAGCCACGCATCAAAGGAGCCGGGTCAAAAGGGCACGGGTCGAAACAACGCGTAACAAAAGGGCCCGAGTCAAAACGGACCCGAGTCTAAAGGGACTGGGTCAAAAGGTCTCCGCGACAAAAGACGGGAGTCGAATCTACCCCGCATCAGAAGTGTCCGGTTCAAAAGTGCCCTGCGTCCAAAGAACCCGCGTCAAAAGGACCCCGACTCAAAAGGTCCTGGGTCAAAAGAATTTCGTGACAAAAAGACTCGAGTAAAACGGTTCCTGCGTCAAACGTGCCAGAGTAAAAACGCCCTCGCATTAAAAGAGCGTAGGTTAAGATGACTGCGAGTCAACAGGGCTCGGGTAAAAGAGCCCCGAGTAAAAACAGCCTGGGCCAAAATATATCCGTGACAAAACGGCCCTGCGTCAAACGGGCCCGAGTCAAAACGGCCCCGCGTCAAAAGGTTCTTAGTCCAAAGGTCTCGAGAAAAAACGGCCCTGTGTCAAAAGAGTACGGCTCAAAACGACCCCGCCTCAAAAGGGCCCAGGTCAAAACAGTCCGGCGTGAAAAAGGCCCGAGACAAAATTATCCCGCGTCAAGAGATCCAGGAATAAAACAACACATCGTCAAAAAGGTCTGCGTCAAACGGGTCCAAGAAAAGGCAGCCCCACGTCAAGAGAGCCCAGGTCATAATGTCTCAGTGTCAAAAGGGCCAGGGTAAATGACCACAGCGACAAAAGGCCCTAAGTTAAAACGACCCCGGGTCATGAGATCTCAGTGACAAAAGGGAACTGAGCCAAAAGGGCCCGGGACAAATTGGCCCTGGGTCAGAAAAGGCCGGGTCATAGGAGCGGCCTCTAAAAGGCACAAGTGAAAAGGACTCCGCAACAAAAGGACCCAAGTCAAAAGGACCGGTTTCTAAAGGGCAAGGGTCAAAAGAGCGAAGCAACGAAAAGGCCTGAGTCAAAATGACCCAGCGTCAAAATTGTACGGGTCAAAAGGGATAAAGTTAAAAGGCCCTGTGTCAAAAGAGCCTGCGTCGAAAGAAACCCTCCTCAAAAGGACCCGAATCAAAACGGCCCAGTGTGAAAAAGGTCTGGGTATAAGGGTATCCGCGACAAAAGGGAACGACTCAAAACGACCCCGCGTCAAAAGGGCTCGAGTTAAAAGGGGCCTGTGTAAAAAGAGCGAAGGTCAAAAGTATCCCGCCACAAACGGGCCCGGGTCAAATCGGAACAGCGTGAAAAAGTTCAGGTCAAAATCGTCCTGCAACAAAGAGACCGGAGTAAAAAAGAACCTTGTGTTAAGAGAGCTCGAGTCAAAAGGGTTCTATGCCAAACGGACTGTGACAAAAGGGGCCCCGCTACAAAAATGCCCGAGTCGAAAAGGCCCGGGTCTAAAGCTCTTTGCAACAAACGTTCCCGGATCAAAACGGCCCCGCGTCAAAAGAGCTCGTGTCAAAAGTGTCCTGCGACAAAAAGACCCGAGTCAAAATCGACCTGCGTCAAACAGGCCCAAGTAAAAAGGGCTCCGCGGTAAAAGAGCCCAGGTCAATAGGGCTCGGATAAAAGAACCCCCCGACAAAATGCCCGGGTTCAAAATATCTTTGCAACAAAAGGGCCCGAGTCAAAAGGACATGTGTGAAAGGGTCTCCGCGATAGAAGGACCCAAGTCAAAATGGCCCCTCGTCTAAAGGGCCCAGGTTAAATGGGCTTGAGTTAAAAGGGCCCTGCGTCAAAAGAGCCCGGCTCTAAAGGATCTCGCGAGAAAAAACCCTAGTCAAAAGGTTACTACGTCAAACGGACACGCGTTAAAAGAGCGCAAGTCAAAAAGTCTGCAGGTCAAAAGGACCTAGCGACAAAAGGCCCCGAGTCGAAACGGCCCAGCGTGGAAAGGAGCCGAGTCAAAAGACCCCACGACAAATGATCCCTACTTCGAAAGAGACCGGGTAAAAAGGATGCAACTCAAAAGGGCACGGTTCAAACCAGCCCCGCTAGAAAACACTCCGCGTCAAAAGGTCTCCGCGACAAAACTACCCGAGTCAAAACGATCCCGCGTGAAAAGGACCCGGGTCAAAACAGGCCAGTGTGAAATGTCCAGGTCAAAAGTCTCCGCGAAAAAAGAGTCCAAGTCAAAATGACCACGCGTCAAAATGGCCCGGTTCGAAAAGGTTTGAGTTAAAAGTTTCCGGGATAAAATGATCAAGCGTGAAAAAGACCTGGGTCAAAATGGTCCCGCGACAAAAAGAACCGAGTCAAAAGGGTTCTACGTCAAACGAGCCCGAGTATAAACAGCCCCGCGTCAAGAGAACCTAGAAAAAATAAAGAAACATTCGCAATAATGTTACCTCGCCGGTTTTGAATGCTTAAGGCACCGGCTGAGAGTTACGCGGCGGAGCGAATGTAAAAAAAGAGCACAGGTCAAAAGGTCTCCTGGTCAAAAGGCCCCGCGAGAAAAGTTTCCGAGTCAAAAGATCTCCCCAACAAAAGGGCCAGAGTCACAACGACCCCGCTACAAATGGATACGAGTCAAAACAGCCCGCGCCAAAAGGGCTTGGTAAAAGGGCCCCGCGACAAACGGGCCGTACATTAAAAGAGCCCGGGTCAAAAGGACCCGCCTCTAAAGGACACGGGTGAAAATAGCCCCGCTACTAAAAGGCCAGAGTCAAAACGGCCCCTACGTCAAAATTGCCCGGGTCAAAAGGAATCGAGTTAAAAGAGTCCTGCGTCAAAGCAGACTGGGTCGAAAGAACCCTGCCTCAAAAGGGCCCGAGTCTTACGGCCCAGCATGAAAAAGGTCTGGGCGTAAGTGCTCCGCGACAAAAATGCACGAGTCAAAATGGCCCCGCGTCAAAATTGCCCGGGTCAAATGGAATCGAGTTAAAAGAGTCCTGCGTCAAAGCAGACTGGGTCGAAAGAACCCTACCTCAAAAGGGCCCGAGTCTTACGATCCAGCATGGAAAAGGTCTGGGCGTAAGTGCTCCGCGACAAAAATGCACGAGTCAAAATGCCTCCGCGTCAAAGTTACCCGGTAAATACGGTTTTACGTGCAAAAAGCCTGAGATCAAAGTAAGAGTGAAAATCAGGTATGCACGAGGGTATAATATCCCCTTCGTAAGAAACATCTGTAGTTATTATTAACAAATAGTAAATTTGAATGGTGATATTAATTTTGTTAATTGTTCTGCAACAATCTCTATCGCTTTTCCATCAAAGTTCGCTTGCTCTTCCGACTTTCTGAATCAAACCTTATCTATTATTGACTTTCCCCTTAGGTCTAAAATTCCATTTCCACTCCTGGATCAAAGTATAGAATGAAAAATACTCTCTGGAAAAGATTAGTTTAATGTTGCTCTGAGAAGACATATGTGGATCTCTATACAGGGCATTGGGACAGAACAATAATATAGAGTTTTTCGATTTATTGCCCTATATATATTAAAAGTCATAGTTTATCATTGATAGCGTATATCCTCCTACTTTTTAAAATTGCCACAGTAGCCTATTAGTCAGAACATACATCTCCAGATATAATGTAAAGAGAAGAGAAGGAAGGAGATATGCTCAGTGGCCTAACTAGTTTTACTGTGCCCTGGATCGATTCATTCCATTGGTGATCGATTTGCTCATACCCTCCTGCCCCACACATTTCAGCTGCTGCGCGTACCTGATTTTGGTAATGATCTGTTTGTAGCCTTGAAATCTCAAATTCCCATTAATGTTTCCTTCATTAAGCATTCATTGTAAATTTTCAACAAGTGGGGTGACACACTACATACAGGGTTTGTCCGGAAAGTAATAGGACTGAGTCGATTTAAAAAAAATTATTGAGCCAATCGTTACAATTCTTTGAAAACTTTCAAAATAGGCTCCTTCTGTGTCGATCCAGCGCTGCCAGCCCGATTTCCAAGCGTTGAAGGCGTCACGGAAGTCATTCTCCGGAATAGCCTTGAGAGCCGCGGTGCAAGCTGCTTGGATCCCCTCTGTCGTCTCAAAATGCTTGCCTTTCATCGGGAGTTTCAGGCGAGAAATCAAAAAGAAGTCCGGGGGGTCACATCTAGGCTGTAGGGCAGCTGAAGAAGCGTTGGGTTGCTGGCCTTGATCAGGTAGCTGTTCACAAGAAAGGCGGTGTGAGCCGGAGCGTTGTCGTGGTGCAGCTTCCAGTCAGCTCCGATGTCACTTTCACATATGTTCAAATTTTCTTGGCACAATTCCACTCGTCGCAATTTCTGGTCGTCAGTGAGCACTTTGGGACAAACTTCGCGAACACCTTGCGCATGTTCAAATGCTCCGTCACAATTTCATAAATCACAGTTTTTGGTAAATTTAACATCTGGGCAATTAAACGAATACTTAGTCGACGGTCTGAGTTGAAAACTTCGCGCACACGAGTCACATTGTCGGTGTTTGTCGAAGTCGAAGTTTTTCCAGCACGGTCTTCATCGGCGACCTCTTCCCGGCCCTCCGAAAAGGCCTTGTGCCACCGAAACACACCACTACTTGCTAAAGCATCATCTGGGTAAGCCTGCTTGATCATATCAAACGTCTCTGTCGCAGATTTACCGAGTTTAACACAGAATTTAATCGCGTACCTCTGCTCTAACGAACGCTGCATTTTCGGCTTGCACCACTCACAGAAACACGTAGCGCGAAAAAGCCTGTCCTGACTCTCCGTGTGCTCGGAGACAACTGACCAGCCGATCGTTCGTTCGCTAGGAACGCCCTCTACTGGATTCAGTCAGTGCACGCACGCTCCGAAATACAGTCATGGCGGAATGAAATCAGTCCTATTACTTCCCGGACAAACCCTGTATATATATATATATATATATATATATATATATATATATATATATATATATATATATATATATATATATATATATATATATACTAACAGTATACAAAGTTATTTTTTATTAAGAAATCTAAGTTTTTACTTATCTTTTTCCTAAGTTATCACTACATACTTAACTCGTATCAACTATCGTGGGGGATCAAATTTGACCTCCGCAAACACATTTCTAGTTGTGGACAATATATATATATATTGTTTCACTGAGGCTTCAGTCGTCTATTCTCAGTTGATCTTGCTAGGGGGCCGCGGTGGCTCAGTGATAGAGTATTCACCTCTGGTGCATGGGGTCCTGGGTTTGATCCCAGCCCGCGCAAAGTGAACCTTGTGCTGGATAAACACGGTATGCGTGGGTTTTCTCGGGATTCTCCAATTTCGTCCCACTTTCTTCATTCCACCATTTCATTCATTTCTCATTATCATTTCTCATTATCCTCCTTTAGCCTAGCCGGCATAATCGTGGGTCGTTGCATTTTTTCAGTTGATCTTGATACTTCGTAGCGACTTGTTGTTCGTGTCCATGCACTTTGTTGTTTCGATAGTTTCGGACCTTTGGGGTCGAAATTTTCCCCAGGATAGTACGTGCGCTATACGTTTCCTGCATTACATTTTTTCTGTGGTTTTCTTGGGGAGTGTTACGGAGATGGGTGCAGAACTCGGAACTGGCAGATTTTGCAGAAGGTGGTTTCTTGCAATTTTCTATAGAATACTGGACGTTGCATGCTTAAATAGCCTTGTTTTTTTTTTACCATCTTTCCAACGAACCAAGAAGACTTCAGAGACGAGACTTCATGAGGAGTATTACGATGACTCTCGCTCAAGATCACCTAAAAGTAAGGTGCAAATGCGGGACGCTTTCTCGTAGGCTTCGGCAGTCATTGTTACGACTAACTGATAGGAACATCAATGAAGACTGTCCGCAAACAGATTCTCCAGCTAAAAGAAGGAGATGTGCTATTTGTCCTCGAATTGATGACATAAAACGTACTTGGATTTGTTCTATGTGCAACCGAAATGTGCATAAGGGTCAATAAAGAAAAATCACTATATGTACTGACTGTCAGTAGAAGAACTAATGTGTTTATATTTGTTCTGTGTCTAATGGATATGTGATTAAGACACATTTAGGGGTGGTCCACATATTACATAACGCGGCAAGGAGGGAAGGGGGTTCGGCCTTGCGTTATGAAGAGTGATAAGGGGGAGGAGGGGCTTTAGGTCTTCGCTACGTAACAGTTTTTTCTGCTGTATTTTTTATTTTTATTCTCAGATTTATATGCAATCTTTTAAACAAATAATTTTATTGTTTTTTTCTTTTTTATAAATTAGCTAGAATACCCGTTTTTCATACGGGGAGAATACGTTTCATTTTGGATATATAGGGCACCAAAACTGTCACCATCAACTTACGGACTCCAAAAACTATGGATTCGACACAAATATCGGTCATATTCGATCACTTTTATATATCTCCCCTTCCCCAAGTTGCATGGCCAAATTTTAATTTAAACGGCATCGAAAGTGTCACTGTTTATCTCAGCGACGCCGAATTTATGCATTTGACACTAACATCGTTCATTTTTAATCATTTTTTATATATTCCCCCTCCCCCAAGTTGCACCTTCAAAGTAAAATGATAAAAAACAAACTTCATCTATGTTGAAAATTTGAACGAGATCGGTCGGGTGGTTAAGAGTTATTAAGTTACAAACATTCACTTTCCTTATATATATATATATATATATATATATATATATATATATATATATATATATATATATATATATATATATATATATACGAGGGTTGGAACTTAAATAGTGGCAACACTGCTGTGGAGACACTATGCAATGAAATGTACTAGTGGCGCTGATAGCGCACGTTGTTGACATATCTACCTAACCTCAGAGCAAATAGACTCGCCCGTCCCACGTCACTGGCAGGCGCACAAGCGAGGGAAGCACAAATCACTTGTGAGCAAGCGGTCTAACGTAAAGGTGTCAAATTCGCTAGTGGACAGTGGACAGTGATCCACACCTGACGATTAGTGAGCTCGTCCACGAAACCGGATTAGCGCGTAAGACTGTGCTTCGCATTCTGAAGGAACGCCTGGGCATGCACAAAACTGCATCACAATGGGTTCCGCATGAGTTGATGGAAATGCAAAAATGAATGCGTTACGACGCTGCTCAGACGCGCTTGGAGCGGTATGCTCGCGAAGGCGAGGCTTTCTTACGCCGTATCATAACACTGGATGAGAAATGGGCCAGATCTTACGAGCCAACACTGAATCGCCAATCCAACGAATGGCGTCATTATGGGTCGCCGTGAAAGTCGAAAGTGCGTCAGAGCCCCAGTGTGGTGAAAGTTATGGTGTGTTATCCTAACGCATTACGTTCCTCAAGGGCAGACCGTCAATGCCCTAATCCGGTTTCGTGGGCGAGCTCACGAATTGTCAGGCGTCGATCACGGTTCACTAACGCGGCAACAACTTGCACTTCTTCTTCAGAGACGCTAGGACGGGCTGCCCGATGCATGTCCGCCAGAGTTTGCCGACCTTCGTTAAAGATTTTTACCCACCGTGCCACTGTTCTGTACGACAATGCCGATTCCCTACACGCCTCTTGAAGCCCTTGATGACACTGTCGTGCTGTACGACCTCTGGCACATTCAATCTTGATCCAACTCCGTTGTTCCTGTTTCGAAAACATAGTGACACCTTTACGTTAGACCGCTCGCTCACAAGTGACTGTGCTTCCCTCGCTTGTGAGCCTGCCGGTGACGTGGGACGGGCGAGTCTACTTGCTCAGAGGTTAGGTAGGTATGTTAACAACGTGCGCTATCAGCGCCACTAGTACATTTCATTGCATAGTGTCTCCACAGCAGTGTTGCCACTATTTAAGTTCCAACCCTCATATATATATATATATATATATATATATATATATATATATATATATATATTCCTATTGTTTTGGAAAATTGCGAACTATAGCCTATATAAATTGAATCATACAGAAGAGATTCGAAGACGCACTAGACATCAGCGTAAATGGTGGCGAATCCTGCATGTATTACAATACAATAAAACTCCGTTTTGTGGCTATCGCAGCATTGGATTTAGGGAACACGCTTTTCCGGAGTTAGTTGTTAGTGATCGTAACCACCGCCTGAAAATGCCCTCATGTTCCCACTAGTATTGCTATTTCTGAAAATGTTATCTGAAACCTTTGATTTGAATCATTACTCACTCTATTCTTCTAAGGGGTTTTGCATAGGAAACAGAAGAAATTCTTTTTCGTGAAATTATATTTTCCGCCGTGGAACGATCCAGGATTTGTAGATCAAAATAAGATATTAAAAAACCTAATTCGTCGGATATTATCTCGTACTAAATTTTTGATTTTTGAATTTGAATATTTCTGAAGAAATTGAGCTTATTTGCATTCTCGCACTGATTTAGGACAAGAAGAATATGAAAAGAGGTAAACTGAAGTCCTAAGTCCAAAAAAGATGCTCGAGAGCTTCTTCACAAACGAGATGTCCCTGCTTCTTCACATGCGCAGCCACTTTGAATCTGTGGTCGACGAGGAAGGCAACTTTGCATCGTCGAAACTGGCGAATTTCAAATGCACGAAGCATCCTGGATCCCTGAAAAAGAGATCGATGTTAGTTCTTCAGATCCTGTTCCACCTTCATCTTCCTTGTCAGTACGAGGGTCACTACGGAAGTTTTCAGATGTGAAATAACTTACTTAAAATCAATTTAACACTTACATTTTCTCAAAGTATTCACGATTACACTGTACACACTTTTGCATCCTCGAAAGCTACTTTTGGAAGCAGTGTTGCCAGCCTTTTTCTTCAAGTGTTGAAAGTTCGTTTTCGTAAGCCACTACAGCTTCTTCAGGGCTGCAAAATCTCTTCCCACGCAAGCGATCTTTGTTCCTGGGGAACAGAAAAAATCACACAGTGCCAGGTCAGGGCTATACGGCGAATGAGACATAAATTTGACCTCCCTAGCTTCTAAAATCTGAATTGTGATATTGACCGTGTGTGCGGACGCGTTGTCATGATGAAGCAGGATTCCACGCAATCCAGTTCTTGGACGCCGTTCCCGAAGCTTCTGGAATACTTTTGTTAGGCAAACAGTAGTGTACCATTGAGCAGTAACAGTCCTTTGTTCTTCAAGTGGAACAGTTGCAACATGGCCAGATTTGGAGAAGAAAGTTGCGACCATATTCTTCCCCACACTTCGCGGTCGTTTCACTTTCGTTGGTGGATTTTCGTCTGGAAAGATCCAAACTGTAGACTGGCGTTTATTTTCAGAGTCAAATTGATAGATCCAAGTCTCATCACCAGTAACAAAGTCAGAGACGCGTCGAGAATTGCCTCCATCAAATCTTGCAAGCATTTCTTCACACCATTACACACACATGCGCTTCTGCTGTTCAGTCAAAGTGTGCGGCACCCAACGAGATGAAACCTTCATGAACCGAAGATGAACATGAAGAATTTTTGTTACTGCTGGCGATCCAATGTTCACTGTAGATTCAATGTCGTTGAAAGTTGTTCAAGGATTTTCTCGAATCATTTGTTCCACTGCGGCAATGTTTTCATCTGACACAGCTTTTGCAGGACGTTCAGCTCTCTCTCCATCTTTAAGCGATGTCCGGCCTCTTCTGAATTCACCAAACCACAGAAAAATTGTAGCACGGGAATTAGCAAGGATCCCAAATACCCCCTGCAAACGGTCAAGGCTTTGTGTCTCGTTCAAACCACTTTTGAAATCGTAAAGGATCATTGCCCGAAAAGGTTCCCTTTCGAGCTCCATTCTAGACATCCGAATACTGCTCACATCAACAAACAATTGAAGGCGATACGCCGTTGAAACCTGCTTCGCTTCTTTGCTCTGGATACCACTACCGGACGCAATTGTTGGAATTCAAATACTGTGCCACAACAATGCGTATCTCAAAACTTTCGTAGTGACCCTCGTTGTCATCATCTGACCGAAAAGGATAGGTGTGATCTCCTTGGGAAACGACAGTATGCAGTTTTGAAGAATTAGGACTATTAATTAAGCAATCTTATGGGGTTAAAATATTATTACCATCCTACCATTTTCTAATACGTACCGGTACTTTGATTTATTAGTGAAAAATACTACAAATATATTCAGAAAAAGAGCATTTTGTAATAAAATTTCTGCTATTAAAAATAGTTTTTATTATAATAACTCCCAAAATAAGGAAAATTGGTGAGAAAACAAAAATCCAAAAGTGTTACGTAACGAACGGGGGAGGGGTTCAGCCTTGCATTACGAAGTGTGACAAGAGGGAGGGAGAGGATAAAAATTGGTCAAAAGTAGCGTTACGTAATATGTGGACGGCCCCTTAAGACTAATAATTGTGTGTATTGGTAGGTAGCCGTAGCCAGCCCAAAAATATGAGGGGGCGGTAGAAGTTAGGGGGCCGATCCAACCATATTATAGTTCATCATTATAGCAGTTCATTTGCAAGCCTACCGTGAATATTTTATTGGGCATACGCAGGGAGGGTCCTGGGGGTCCGCCCCCGAAATCCCGACTTTAAAAAAATGTAATCTACTTTTAGGGGCAATTTTAGAAATTTTCATATAATTTAGCCTCAAATTGTATTTGAACCCCTCCAAAACGCTTTACGCCCCTCCCGAAATAAATTTCTGGGTACGTCCCTGTAAGGGGGAACAATAAAACTTTAGGAGGGCCCGGCACCCTAGTTCCCCTGTGGATACGGGCCTGCAGCCAAGCAACTAATCAAACACAAAAGCATCAATTGTCAGCTTTTTGAATGACAAGTTACATTTTCTCAGCACTAATAATTGATATTTGGTTAGCCAACCACATATCAAGAAATGTCTCAAATTTATTTTTCAGACCTGCCCCCCCCCCCTCAAAACTTCCTGGATCTGTCCGTGATATCGGTTGTTGCCAATTAACTGATAATAGTCATAGCATACCTTTTGAAATGTTTTCAAACGCTCTTTGCATAAGGAACAGTTTTCCGTATTCTTTATTTTTTCTTTTCTTTTCTTTTCTTTTTTTCGCCCTTTAACTGTGCTGGAAAGGGACTCCATGAGCAGTGTTTGGCACACGACCCACTCGGGAGAGTAATGCTCCCAGAAGTACGTTTTCTTCGCGCGCTAATCTAGCCAGCTGTTCTAAACGCTATCCTAGCCAGTTGTTTTAAGTTGGTCACAAAATTTATATCATGGAGTACAAGGGGAACAAAACGAGCCCTGCGGGGTTTCTAACCCGTTCCTACTACTACTACTACTTATCTGCACAAAAGTAAGTAAATCACTTTTTTGAATATTATTTTCATATTATTTTAATTTAAAAAGTGTTATAAAAATATTTTAAAAATGTAAAAAAAAGTCCTCGAGCCGGGTTTGAACTCACGCCAAAAGGGACTTTCATTAGTAGCATATAGCGCTAGCCCACTCGACCACGAAGACAGACAACAACAATTATTTGATTTCTGCTATTTAAAGGCAACGTGGCAAGAAATTGATAACACCAACCAATCAGAACTGTGTTTCTCGTTCGTACTTCCGAGAGCATTACTCTCCTGATCTATTCCTTTTGGCACAAGCTATGTGCGAGCAGCTCTGAAGTTGAATGTTTTCAAGGCCAAGGCCACCAACACATTTTGATAAGTACACTGTCGCGTGTTCACCCTTAGGGAGTGAGTATGCCACAGCAGTTGCATTGTGTGTTTCCGTATGATACTGAGATATTTCTTTGGCAGGAAAATAGTTTTGTATGGAACCAAACACGACTAAATCTAAAAACATTTAAAAGGTATACTCGGCCTGCAAGACTTACATGGCGGGCTTTACTTTGATGAATAAGGACAACCACTAGCACAGTGCATGTTGTGGCACGAAAGTTGTAGTCTACGTGTCTGCCATGAGTTGGTCAGCAGTGTTTGCACACATCAGGCTTGACTTTCGTTTGTTGAGTACAGCACCTGAAATCCATTCATAATTCGATATGAAGGTTTCAACAAGTGACAGTTCTTGTGGATTATTAATATGTTTTAGCTACTAAATGAGTGTCTTCATTATTCGATTTAAAAAGAACAAATAAAGCTTTTTACTTTGGGTTTTCTGTTTCCCAAGCCTAGAAGCATTGTAGAACACGTTAAGTATGGTTTCACGCCTTTCTGCGTCGAGACATAGGAGGTGATGACGTCAAAACTTTAAAAAATATTTTTTTACTAGGCCGATATTTATTTCTTTTCTATTTTTTGGCGGATTTACTTTTGCAACTAGAAGATTGAAATTTTGCACAAACATGCAGTCCACCGAACAAAATTTATCAGATTTTTTCAGGTGATCTCTGCGTTAACACTGGGGGTCCATAGGGGCAAAAAGGTAAACAAATATTTTTAACCAAAAAATCTCTTTTTTTCGCGATTTTCACGCCTTAGATACACGATGGAGACATGTGAATGGTATCGTTTGAAAGCCAGTTCTGAAGAGAATTGTGTACGACCCACGATTCTAGGATAAATAGGGATGTCTCAAGGAAACTTCTACACAAGATCCTGTTTTATACGGGAATCTGGGGTATTATGGATATATATTCACTCCACCGAATAGTATTTATCAGATTTCTTTCAGATCTCTGCCTTAAAACAGAGGGGTCCAGAGGGGCAAAATTTTAAAAGGATATTTTGATGAAAAATTTCTTTCTTCACGATTTTCCCGCGTTAGATACATGATAGAGACATGTGAATAATACCGTTTGAAAGGTAGTTCTATTCTCAAGAGAATGATGGCAAACCATGATCCTAGAATAAACACGGATGTCTCAGGAAATTTTTTACCTGCCATCAGGGTCTTTTGCGGTAGTCTGGGGCACTGTGGGGGTTACTGATAAGTGAAATACTTTTCCTTCCCTTACTATTCAAGATAGGAAATTGAAATTTTGTACACACATATAATATTTTTCAGTTGATTTTAAGATGTCTGCGTTTACACTTGGGTACAAAGGGACTAAAAAAATTTAAAAATCAGAAAAAATTCTGATTTCTCTCAAAATTTCTCACTTCAGGGACAAAATAGGGAAGTGTAAATGGTACACTTCGATTCAAAAATATTGCGACAGCTAACGCCGTGCAAACTTTGTTTAACAAATGGTGTAGTGTTTCTTTCTGAGAACGACAACACGAAAAGTTCATACTGCAGATCAATGATGTCTTTGGAATGTCCTGGTAATTCCCTTGCCCTTTCCCAACCAACATTCGTAAATCGTCTCTATCATGATACAGGTGTTTGCTTTCATATTCTTACGTAATGCTTGTCCAGTATATTAAGTCGATTCTTCACAATCACATTGTAAAAATATTAACTTTGACGTGAATAAGATTTGAACCTATGTTAGATAGCTGTATTATGCATAAAGCCACTGCGTTACCCGAACACTTTCATGCCATCTGAAATTAGAAGCCAAATATTACTTACTTTAGGTGTGATCTTTGGAACAAATCAAAGTGCACAACGAAATTGATTTATTCGACGGCCTAGAGAGAAATTAGTGCCCACTAATAAATGAAGGAAATGCATACAATCCAGGAAAAATTACTGAAATAAAACATATTTTCAGTAATTTCGTCGTGCAAGTTCAAAAGTACGGGAATAATAATAATAATAATAATAATAATAATAATAATAATAATAATAATAATAATAATAATAAATGTGTACATTTACACTATAGTAGTCTATTATTATTATTATTATTATTATTATTATTATTATTATTATTATTATTATTATTATTATTATTAGCATCAATTACCCGCTTCATTGGGTTAAATTGAGAAAAAATATTAATATGGTCCGTTACTCAGTCACTGTTTCGTGTTACTAAAGCCCTCTTTGATATCGGCCATTTTCGTTGTGTTTTTTATATCCTCTCCCATCCCTATGTTGTGGGGCACGGCATCTGCAGTGTCATTGTTGATCTCAGCGAGCCGGAAAACTGTGAATTCGACACTGATATTGGTTATTTCGATCATTTTTATGTCTCTCCCTCCTCCCACTAGAGGGACTGAATTTGGGTTTAAACAGCATCAGATGTGTCACTATTAATCTCAGCGAATCCAAAAATTACAGATACACCACTTATACCAGTAATTTTTCGTTCTTTGTTAAATGTCGCTCCTCCTCTTCATCTCTTTAGTACCAACGTCCAAGTGATATGAGAGAAACCATCTCAGGTTCGAACTTCATCTAGGTTGAAAATTTGATCGTGATGGATCATTTGTTTCGCGAGTTATCAAATTTTATTTACACTTTTTAACTTCTCCCTCTCCTCAACCCTAAGCTATATCGTCAAAGTAAATAGATAAATGCTATCTTAGGCCCGAACCTGATCTATGTTGAAAATTTAATTGAGATCGGTTTGGTGGTTCAAGAGTGATGAAGTCACAAAGACAGCCACTTTCATTTTAAGTTTTTTTTTTACATGTTCCTCCCTCTCACCGGCCCCTACGTTGCACCGTCAAACTGAAATAACAAAAGTAGTCCCAGATCCGAACCTTATCTATGATGAAAGCTTTATAGAGATCAATTGGGTGGTTCAAGAGATTAGGAACCACACACATAGTTACTTTCAATTTTATAATATAGGTTATTATTATTATTATTTGCTTACTTTTGAACTTACACGGAGAACTTACTGCAAAATATGTTTTAATTTCACATTCTTTTCTCGATTGCTCGATTGTAAGTTTTTTTTTATCAGTGGGCACTTATTTCTCTCTAGGCCGTCGAACAAATCAGTTTTGTTGTGCACTTTGTTGCAAATAACGTTACAGGAAGAAGCCGATTCGTTCCAAAGATCAGGGCTAAAGAAAGTAATATTCGGCTTGAAATTTTAGATGGCATGATAGTGTAGGGGTAACGCAATGGCCTTATGAATAATATTGCTATCTACGAGAGCCATCCAGAAAGTGATACCCGTTTGCGCCGCTTGAAGCGCTGACGACTCGGAAAGCCGCTGGGCAAGGTCATAACGCGTCAGTGGCTTGTCTACCTGCTCTGTGGTGCGAGGTTGCGTGATGCTAGCAGTGCCTGTGTTATGTTTGTGCTCATTTATAATGATTAAACGAATTGAGAACCCCGCCAGTTGTGAAGTGAGGGCCGTGATTAAATTTCTTAATGAACGAAACGTTCTACCTTGTGAAATTCATCCCCAATTAAAGCAGGTGTATGGAGACAATGCGATGGACGAGTCATCTGTTCGGCGCTGGTGTCGCAACTTCAACCTGGGGAGGGGGAATACACACGACGAGGAGCGTTCAGGGAGACCATCTGTCATTACAGACGAACTGCTGAGGTCAGTAGACGAATGAGTAAGGAACGATCGGCGCGTCACAATTGATGAACTCTGTGAACATTTTCCTAATGTGTCTCGACTTTCTGGCGGGAAAAAGATTTGACAGTGATGACGAGCTTAAAGGAGGCGTAACTACGTATCTCAATACGCTGGTGGCGGAGGACTATGATGCTGGAATACAAAAACTCGTCACATGGTATGACAAATGCCTAAATTTGCTTGGTGATTATGTGGAGAAGTAGTGTAAAGTATGTTCTTTCCAATAAAAATCTGTATATTTGTTAATATGTACTGCTGTGTCTTTATTGCACAAACGGGTACCAATTTTCGGATGACCCTCGTAGCATAGTGATTGTGAAGAATCGACTTATCATACTGGACAAGCAATACATAACAATGTGAAAGCAAACATCTGTATCATGATAGAGACGATTTACGAATGTTGGATGGGAAAGAGGACAGGAATTACCAGGACATTCCAAAGACATCATTGATCTGCAGTATGCAATTTTCGTGTTATCGTTCTCAGAAAGAAACATTACACCATTTGTTAAACAAAGTTTGGCTAAAGCAATCGGTGATGTAGTGGTAACGTGTCAGACTTCCAAATGAAAAATTTTGGTTCGATACTCCATCAGGTAGTATGATTTTTTCGCATAAAATAATGGCTGCAAACAGAGATTCATCTCCTGATGGAGAACTTACAAGGCATCACTAGCGATAGTTCGAGTAAATAGTGTGTGCGTTCTATATCATACACTGCAATAGTAAGTATGCTTCATATTTATATTCGTCCCGTCCCTCTCTCTTTCTTTCTTGACGTTTCCCTATCTGTCTTTGCATCTTTCACTTCTCTAGCTCTCTCCCTCTCACACATACATGCAGTTCATATTCCAAAGTTAAAACAGAGCAGAAGCCTGGTCCGGGGAATCTAATTAACTGTTAACTTCGGCGTCGTGTTTTTCGTGCTCTGGGGATAACATCAACGGCCTTAGTCATATCTGACAGAAATACTGTTTAAACGCAAGGATATAAGTAAAATCTCTTTTTTATCCTCTGGGTTACCGAATCTCAGTCGAATTACTGGTTCACTGCGGATTTAAATTCCTCGATCCAGTGGTGGTCTATAACCTAACCAACATCATACGACTGACACGATGATGCGTATGAGCTCTTAGCGTGTTCTTTCTCTCTGTGCAAATTACGTTATATTCGGAAGAGATGAAATCAATGCTGGATGTTCGGAACAGATAACTCTTCGGAAAAGACTAGAAAATGGTACCTCTCTGGTTATTTGAAAACAAAATTTTATTTTACTAGTTCGACACAATATTTGTTCCCGTCCTATAATTCAATGTGTTCTATTAACGTTGAAATTTGAAAGATGCTACATCTATGAGAAACATGAACTTTTCCTTTCCAACATTTGTAGCTTTCCATTACGATACAGTTTGGACTTTTAATATATATTTAGCAATAAAATAGCACTCTTCAATTTTCTCT